>NW_009647212.1:414396-436258 GCF_000708025.1 Charadrius vociferus
ATCTCTTCTCTGGTGAGCATCTGGGATCTGAAATAGACTGTAGCCTCTGACATAGAAAGTAGAAATTTATATTCATTCAAAGTTTCATGAAATTAATATAATAAAAGGAAATAAAACTTTTTTTTTTGCCCCTGAGGAAATGTGCCTTTAATAACTGGATGTCAAATATATTACATGCAAGTTTTATTCTATGAAATGTAAATGGTAAATTTATTAGGTTGGCTATTGAACATAACTTTAATAACAATTGATTGTTAAAGACACTTTAATTTCATTATCACTGAATATTCGTAGTTCTTACATGCTCCTGTTAATTGTTCTGGAATATAATTAATTAATTTAAATTAAGTTCCTCTGTGATTAATAATGATGTTACTGTGCCATGAGGGTCAGGAAAAGTTCATGAAATAGGGATGGCAAAATGATTGTGAATGTATTTGGGAGAGACAAGAAGAGAGGTATTTTACAAAGCACAGGAGTGACCACTTGAGGTCTTTTCTTAATACATTTCTCCAATGGAACACAAGGGATTTGCAGCAATACCATTTTTAAAAACTAAAAGACAAAATGACATGAATTGTGCTGTACCTGTTGTCTTCCTTGCCCTGGGAAAATCTGTACAAATGCGACTCAGTAAGGTTCAGATAAAGATTAGAGTCACATTAGTAAGAATGTAAAAGAAGGTAGGAATAACATCTGAAGATTTTCTAGCTCAGAATATGGCTACAAAGGCTATTTATTAATTACTCTGATGATAAACAAAACACACCCATGTCAAGAGGAAAAGAAACCACAACTATTATGATGGATTTCATAAACCATTAGTCATGGTCTGATTTACCTTTCTTTTAAGGATCACCCCTACTTGAACAAAAGGTGATGCACTGATCTTGTCAGTTAACAGCAAATTTTCTGTGACTTTTATTGCTGCTAACTTAAACAAACACAGACTACAATCTCTGTAGGCTCTCCCCTCTTCGAAGAAATGTAACAGGTCAGCTTGTGGGTTTATATTGTGGCATACGTGTATCAGCTGCTTGTTCTTCCTTCAGTCATATCATTCATCTGTGGAAACTTCAGCCAGCTTAAAAGCACATATTTCCTTTTTATGGAAAACAGTGCAGGAACAGAGGTGATCTCAGAGCTGATCTCATCTCAGGATCAGGCTGGGACATGATCTAGGAATGGACCCAAACTCCGGAGCTTGGAAGCCCTCCTGAGTTCTCTAGGCAAACACAGCCTTATCTAAAGCTGTATATAGCAACTGATGCTCCATTTTGAAAGATGTTCTTCTGAGATTAAAATTACAGATCTGTGATCTTAGAGTTTCCAAATGAAGCTACTGAAACTCTCAAAACGCCTTGATCCATTCTACACTTTTTAAAAAAATGTATTTTGGCTTGCTCTTGCAAGACCTCTTTGTTCATGCATGACCAGGTTACAGCTAACCTTTAGAGAATTTAACAATCGCCTTTTCTATACCAGTATCTGCACTAAATTTCAATGTATTAATAATTTACAATTATACTCGAGACTGTTGTAGTAAAACCCTTGGAAATGAACACAAAAAAAAACCCACAAAAGAGGATAAAGCAAAACCCCTACAGATTCTAGTGACAGGACAATATTTTATGCCTTACAGAAATACAGTACAACACTAAAAGTAAAAAAAGTTGCATTATTGAAATAAATGGTAGCAGATAAAACATTCTCAATTTGGCAGAAACCGGACCTACAAAATCACTGAGTACCCATCCGCTTTCTTCCTTTCCTTTTGGTGCATTGCAGCCCATAAGACAAGCCAGTGTTTAAATGACAGCTGCTTCATAACCAGATGCTATTTTCTAGGAGACTTTGGTACATTGAATCCTGTTTCAAGAAGAAAAATTCCAGTGAACCTGTACCTGTGACATTCTAGTTTTGGAATTTGGCAAGTGTGTGTGTGTGTTAAGCAATACTCCAATAAATTTAAAACATTTTAACGTATGATTTTGATACAGGCACTTTGTTAGAAAGCCTATTTTGAACCCAGTGGACCCTTGAGGGAAGTTAATTAATAGAAATGAATGCATTAATAAGGAAGCAGGATTGCATTCTACAAGATCCTTGTTCAGACTGGCCAATCCAAGGAATTTAGATCTGATCAGAGAGATTTTATCTTTATTTCTATTGTGGTGTTTTAAGTTTTCTAGATATTTCACGGAGTTGTTTTTACACCTGCTTTTGCTAACCCTCTTCCATGAAAGTCTCTCAAGTGCTAACAATGAGAACACAGAAAACAGTATAAAGTGGTATTAATTTCTTAGGACTAATGCTGTGCTTAAGAGTGACTTTAATTAGGTGGATCTGCAAAGAACATGTAGAATTTTTAAAATAAAAATTATTGGAACAGTTTTAACTTTCATTATCATTATCAAAAAAAGTCATTCTTTCATCAAAACTGTTTTGAGCTTCAAGCTCAACTGAATTCGAAAGATTCAGAGCAAAATTCAGCCAGATTTCATCTGAATCCTTCTTTGGTATATAAAACTTGGATAAGGTTTTGATACTTCTGGAGCACATTGAGAAAATAGGTCCAACCTTCAGAATTGTAAGAAAACTGTCTTGTGTTCTTTTTCAAGGATTTTCTTTCTTAGTCTTTCACTGACTTTACATGACCTTGAACATTATAAATCACTTAAAAGTTTTTTATGCTCACTTTTGCCTAAATATAGGAACGAAGTACTACATCATCCGGGATGCTGTGGGTTTAAGCAATTAATTTATTTTATTTTTTTAATTTAATTTTTAAGACATAGCAGTACATGAGCATTACAACTTTATGACTGTAACAATTTCACAGTGAGAAATAGACATACAACAGTATCTCTTCAGATATTCTTTCCTATTTTAAAATCAGTTCAAATGAATCGGGCTTATGCCTCCTTTATTTTCTCTAAGTGCTTACTCTCTGAAACACTTTGTGTGACTAGGTGTAACTGGCTAGACTGTTTGCGAAACCTGCATTTAACGTTCATACAAAACGAACATTCACTACTGGTAGTGTTAAGAGAGACATCCAAACAGCGATTGGTAGCAATTTTGTGCAAATTAATTGACCAGTCACATCTAAGAGTTTAAATAGCAAATATAATGTGGGACAGAGTTTGACATGTTTGAATAGTCCTTTTGTTTGCTACACTTAGGCTCCCACAGAAAGCTGCTATTAGTGCAAGCAAGAGTTCTGACTGAGGGCTAATCCACATTTTCTACAGACAAGAGATTTTCATGACCAAGCTATAAAAATTAAGGAATAATAATTAATTGGATAATTTAAAATATGTATCTAATAAAAATATTAGTAATGGTCAGAAGTCTCTCATGAGCAGAAAAATTAGATCATTGCTGAATGATTCACTGTGGATTATTCACACAGCTGTAGAAATGATTCAGACTGACAGATTGATGGGTAGAACATGCCCATAAAAACAGGATATTCCCCACTCTTTGTTATCCTTTGTGTGTTACATATTCTATGGCTTTGATTGTGATTCTACAAGTACATGCAAAGCAATGAATGCTAGCCAGCAGAATGATCTCTGATTTTCCTGCAAGCACAAAATTAAAGGATATGACCCAACAGGAGCAACTGGCTGAAGAAAGGAATGGAAATTACATTCTCGGTTAACAGTGGAGTTATCAACTGAAACGCATATTATGTACTCTTTGGCTTCAGTTTTATGAGAGATGTGTGTAAAAGCTCAGAGTCGGCTGATTTATTTTTTCTGGTCAAGTAAAACACCTAGTAATAAACAAACAAATAGTCATAGGAAATGGGTCATCTTTTTTTATTGCAATCCAGAGCAAACTTCCAGTGATTAAATTAGTGTGACAAAATATGCTATGAAACTTCGGTGACAAGGGTATAATATTTTTCTGAAATAACATGTTTGGAACTCACGTCTCTCTGCTGCTTCATATAAGAATAATAATATTTCTGTAGTTTTAGGTACATTTTTTTCTGTTGAAGTGAAGAACACTGATCTCAGTTAAGTTTAACCTGATGAATTTATGAATAGTTCCTTTTAATTTTTAGCATGAAGAGCTTTCCTTTATCTGAAGGTAGCTTCTGTACTGGCAGTTTAACAGCTTAATGACTGTAAAACAGTTACAACAAATGGAACGTGGTTATCAAAAAGACAGAAAATAAGTCTGTCGTTCTTACTTGAATATGTAGCTGTTCCTTTTAAAACACCACAGCTGGTACCCTTTGATTAAGTAATGCCTATCAAGTGGATTACTGTAAGTGGAAATTTTATAGTGCTCATATTTGGATAGGAGTAGCTAGATTTGTAGACACATGTGCACTGTGTTTCAGCTGCACAATGCAAGGAAGGTTTTAAGCAAAGAAGCAGCATAAAATATTTGACCTTTTTGATCTTTATTTGTATTCTTCTGAAGTCATCCCAGTAAGATTTGATACTGAACATGAAATCAGAAGGTATGTCGCCTTTATTTTTTGTATGATATGGTGTGTTAGGTAACGTATAGAAAAAAAAAAAAAGAAAAAAAAAAGAATAATAGTCCTCAAAGAACTGTCACGGTGTGTTCTTCACCCTGCTTTAGCTGTTTAGGTGGATATTAGCTCAGATAATTATACTTACATAGAGCCCCTTAAGGGTGTTACTTCGTTTATAGACAGCAATGAAGAAATGAGTCCTGTCTTAAAGATCTTCTGGTCTCCAACCATGAATTTAAGAATCTTTGGGTCATGAAATACAGTTGTTTCAGTAGATAATCATACGCATGGACCTCAAACCCTGCTTTTCTCAGAGAAATATAGGCATCAAGCATCACTTCATTTACAATTTAAGTGCTCAGATCCAATAGCGATTTACCAATCTTTTTTAATTGCTGTGGAGTCTTGAGATGCGTAGATATTTTTGTTTATAATGTTAGCATCCCTGTACAGCCTGATCCAGTAAGTATTTACACATACAGAAAGTTCATTCAAAAATCGCTGTCCACAAATAAGAGTGGGAGGAGATGGCCAAGATCTTTTTGATAATACACTCATGATTGGAGGTTATGTGGAAAGTGCTAAACTTGAGTTTCCTTCTCATACTTAAAAAACTTAAACCCATACATTCCACTTCAGTCACTGCATCTTCTTCCAGAGTGGTTTTCAAGAGTTTTCTGAACATGCTTCCACTTCTCTTGTCCAAGCGAGTTCATTGCATGGCAAGGAATACAGGAGTCATAGGGCCAGAAATAAAAAAAAAAAACAACCACAACCCCACCCCACCGACCTCAAAAAATAACTAAAAAAAAGAAACTAAGAAAAAAAAAATAAAAAAATAAAAAAGAAGAATTGACTCTATATTAGAATAAAAGGGGATTGCTTCTGCAATTTTCAGTACAGTAACATCCATAAACTTCACTGGGCATGAGAATGAGAATCAAGAGTCAATCACCTTCTCCATGCTTTCTCTCAGGAATCTCATTTGCAGTTCCTGGAAAATTCAATGGATAATGAGATAAGAACTTTGAAGTCTTTTGGAAAATGAAAACTTAGTCCTGAGAAAAAGAGGAAATCACTTTCCTTGCAGTGCTTAGGAGAGCTGCACACACACTGAATAATGTAACAGGCGGCGTGGGTGGGTGTGCATGTGCAGGCAGAACATCCCAGTGCCACTGCTGGTTCACAATGAAAATTCATTCCCAGACATGTCTTTTCCACACAATCGTTTTAACACATTCCTCCTAACCTGAACATGTTGCGCACAAAGGAACTTCATGCATCATGCTGTTTCTCCTTGACCTTTCCTGTTGGGTTCAGGGAGGTACACATGTCTTCTACTTTCTCTTGGAAAATTCTAATTAAAAGAGAAGGGAGAGATTTAAATGTGTGAAATTTTAATAGAGTTTCCCACTGTAGCAATTGTACGTTATGTCATCTTGGATAAATTTTGACTGAATTAGCTTTTGCAGAATGCCCACCAGACCTGCTTTCACAGGCTGTTTTGCCATCTGCACTATTAAAACATCCCCATTAAGTGTGCCTAGGGTCTAATCTTTCGCAACTGATTACAAATTGTCCATAATGCACAGCCTGAAATAGAATCACAAGAATTAATTTTTAAAAATTAAACTTGCAAATTCATTATACCAGAAGCAAAAGGGTATATCTAGTTATAATAATTTTAACCTGGAAATGATGGAGATTAGGTTGGTCACAGACACTGCTAATAAAGATCAGATACTAATAAGGTACAATCATTTGACTCCTGGGTATTCAGAAAAGTTTTAATGTATTTATATTGCAAGTCTAACAGAAGCTCTTGTATTTCTCTGGAAGTCTAGTTGGAAAATCCCACTGTATATGAGTCACTGCCCTCTCACTGGAGTTAAACGACTCATAGACTAAACAAAAATTACAAAAAAAAAGCTACTTTGTAAACCAAATATCTATTCTTCTAGATATCTGGAAGGGAGAAAGATATGCCATTTTCCTGTATCCCCCTTAACAATGGTTTTGTTACAAAATATTCTTCCTTATTTTTGTCTCTGAAAAATGAAAAAAAGTAAGGGAGACTCTAGAAGGTACTGGCTGGAAACTGATGTATAGGTTCAAATCTTGCTCTATGACTATCACCTTCTCCCTGTTCAGAGAAGTAAAGTATATCCTGCCCTGCACTTCAGTTTCTGTTACCTTACCTATCTCATGGAAGGTATGGTTCCTGTATTAAGGCAGAGGGTGATAAATACTAACACAAAGCTAACTCAAGGTCGGCTTTGAAGCAGTTGGAAGTCCATAATGTCAATGGGTTTCTAGAATGCATGTCTATTGTTCTACCATTAATGGTGTATTTCCTGTTTGGGAGTCTCTTCTGCAACAAAAAAGGCAACTGAGGCATTCTGCTTAGAATCTGCATTCCTAAAATAAGATTTTTTAGCCTGGTTCCATATCTATTTAGAAGTAAGAAAGATATGGATGGAGAAGGCAAAGAAGTAAAAGTTAGGAATAGTTCAGACATTTTTAAATATCAGAGCTGTGTAAAACTATGACAAGCATTGTGAGTCTTGGCTTGAACTGGTATTCCCATGATTTCCAGGCTCATTTTGGCAAAACTGAAACCTGAAACCCTATGAACGTCCTTTAGTTTGAACTCCTTGTCCTGTCAACCTTGAGGTTTCCTCTGCAATGCAATTTATGTCATGAGAGTGCACCAAGCCACAGCAGCTGGGAGCCCTACCCACCGCAAAAGAAAATGGGCATGTGTTATCAGGGTTTGACAAGAGATTTTTAGAACTACAATGCTTCACTTGAGTTCCAATGTTCAATAGAATGCCTGAAAATTATGCTTTTGGATGCAGAAAACGTCTTTTGAAAATTACTGATTCCATTTCCAGCATGCTGAAGAAAATGACATTTTCTGATGACAGCCCTAGTATCTACCCTGTTGAGCTATATGATGTATGCACTTGTCTTCTGCGATTTTCTCCCTTCTGTGTCCATCTTTGTATCTGAAAATGTCCCAAAAGCTGAATATCTGAACATTTCTGTCCTCAAAAAAGGTAGGGAAAACACTCTATCCAGATTTTTAAGGTAGAAAGTCCAATACCAAAGCTGTTATTGAAGAAGTAAAGAGAAACCAGATCCCACTCAACACTGAAACAGCATCCTTGCACTCCTCTGAAGAATCTACCTGGATTTCTAGGCTATCAGCATTCCTTGGATGTTTTAGAGCTGGGAAGTTTAACTGCCACACCAGGGCTCAGAGTCTCGACTCCTTTTTCAGAACTCTAGACTACCTTTTCTTTTATGACTGCTGACCTAAAAGCAGCAATGAATAATGATTGGGAGATACATAAGTATGCCCTCATCTAACCCTCAAATGTCTGTCACCATTCTGTAGCAGATGAAGAGTGCATTGATCAGCATGTACCTTCTTACCTTACTCATACAAAGATATTGTGGTGGCATATTTCCTCTTTCTTTTGCACTTTGCATACCACATCTATCAAGAGGAAATATGGGCTAGGTAGCTCAAAAGGCAAAAGAAGCTGTTTCAGCAATAGGGGGCTGACTCAAAGTGGAAACAACACAAGGAGAATTCAATGTTTATCTCTTCAGAAGGATGCAGACAGATAACCACTCAGTCATTCAGAAGCACTAGGTGTGGCAGTTCTTACCTCTCTCTCTCTCTGATCTTGTGTCCAGTCTAAACCAGCAGCTCATAACAATGTTACCAAATAAGGCAATGATTTTTAAAGTCCAAATGAACATCTGCATCATGTAGCTGCCTTTCCTTCAATAAGGTCTAAATACCAGGGACGGAGATTACTCAATACTAAACTTGAAATAACTGGACTGTAACTTGTTTGCAATTACTTAAATGGACAGAAAAAAAATCCAGTGTGAGGCAGAGCATTTGTTCAGAAATACCCATCAGCTCTGATTTATTTGCATCATATTATTGTCCACCAGAGCAGCAAGAGCACGAGGGAAAGTGGATTCTGGAGCCTGGGGTACAGCCAGAGTGTGAGCAATGCTCAGGATAACTGATCTCTCCAGATTATCTTATATCAGTTCTTTCTGAGCCTCTCAAGAGATGGTTTGCTTGTACTAGCATCAATATTTAGACTGTCAATAGAGGAAAGCTAAAAAGAATCAGAAGAAACCAACAAAGTGGATGCCACAATACACTGATTCATACTTTAAAAATTCCGTGGTGACCCTGGTAAATCCAGCAGCAGCAGCCGGGATTTTCTGTGGGTTCTCTGAAGACAAGGGAAATAAAATCTTCTTTTGCAGCTATTGCCTGGACATGCCTCAGAGCTGGGCCTTTCCCAGGGCTGTTGAAAAAGCCTTCTAATCCTGGTTTCCACCTGCTCCAGCACATCACATTTCACAGCTCAACAAGATTCTATCTTTAGCCTCTCAGCGGTGGGACATTTTAGCCAGAAGAGGATTAAGCAGGCCAGCACAGATTTAAGTGCAGCCTGCAACTAGCCACAAATGTATTATCTGCATAAGCTATCAGTATTGGCAAGAACATAAAACATGATTGTTGCTTTGCACTATTTTTGATTAATTGGTTTCTACTAAGGCCTGAAGGAAGAGTTTTTGTAGCTAAATAATAGTGATATTTGTTGCAATAAGACTTCATTACACCATGTCTGTAAAATTTAGCATTTGTGTGAACAAGGGGAATTGAGCCTTATAAAGAAACATGAGGGAAAAGATGACTTAACTGAAGAAAATGCCCCCCACCAAACATTACTACTATGTCAAAGTGACATATGTCTAACAAATCTAGCTGGCTAAATCAAAGTGTGGGCATGGGGAACTTTTAATACTGATTTGGATGTCAACTATGTTTCATATTTTACAATATTAAAACGTTTGTCCTTAAAATCACAGTGTTTTACTTCATTGGATGTCATACAAGTTCTTTGTTGTGGAGTCATAGCAATCATAGAATCACAGAATGGTTTAGGTTGAAGGGACCTTAAAGACCATTTAGTTCCAACCCCACTGCCATAGGCAGGGGCACCTCCCATTAGACCAGGTTGTTCAAATCCCCATCCAGCCTGGTCTTGAACACTTGTAGGATGGGGCATCCATAACTCTGGGCAACCTGTTCCACTGCCTCACCACCCACATAGTGAAAAATTTCTTCTGATATCTAATTTAAATCTACCATCTTCAAGTTTAAAACCATTACTCCTCATCCTATCACTACATGCCTTTGTAAAAAATCCCTCTCTAGCTTTTTTGTAGGCCCGCTTTAGATACTGGAAGGTGGCTATAAGGTATCCCTGGGGCCTTCTCTTTTCCAGGCTGAACAAGCCCAACTCTCTCAGCCTGTCTTCAGGGGAGAGCTGCTTCAACCCTCTGATCATCTTTGTGAATGGGATTGCTGCAGGCCACATGCAGGACCCTGTACTTGGCCTTGTTGAAATTCATGAGGTTCATAGGGGCCTACCTCTCAAGACTGTCCAGGTCTCTCTGGATGGTATCCCTTCACTCCAGTGTGTCAACTGCACCACACACCTTGGTGTTGGCAAACTTGCTGAGGGTGCCCTCAATCCTATTGTCCATGTCGCCAACAAAGATATTAAATAATACCGGTCCCAATACTAACCCCTGAGGGAACCCACTCATCACTGGTCTCCACTTGGACATCGAGCCATTGACAACAACTCTTTGAGTGTGACCATCCAGCCAATTCCTTATCCACTGAGAGTTCCATCTGTCAAATCTGTACCTCTCCAATTTAGAGACAAGGATGTTGTGTGGAACAGCATCAAATGTTTTGCACAAGTCCAGGTAGATGATGTCAGTTGTTCTTCCCTTATCCACCTACACCATAACTCCATCATAGAAGGCCACCAAATTTGTCAGACATGACTTACCCTTAGTGAAACCATGTTGGCTGTCACCAATCACCTCCTTATTTTCTATGTGCCTTAGCAGAGTTTCCAGGAGGATTTTCTTCATGATTTTGCCAGGCACAGAGGTGAGAACAACTGGCCTGTAGTTGCCTGGGTCTTCTTTTTTTCCCTTTTTGAAAATAGGGGTTATATTTCCACTTTTCCAGTCTGTTCCAATGACAGAAGGAATACAATTTTATTCCTTTTTTTTTTTTTTTTTTATGAAGACTTAAGATGTGTTGAGATTTAGAAATTATTTACATGAATCCTCAAGAGCAGGTGGTTAAAATTGGAAAGACTCTTATTATTGTGACTGAGTGCACTACTCATATGCAAGAAACTTTGCTTTTGTGAGGA
This sequence comes from Charadrius vociferus, assembly GCF_000708025.1. Lineage (NCBI taxonomy): Eukaryota > Metazoa > Chordata > Aves > Charadriiformes > Charadriidae > Charadrius > Charadrius vociferus. The sequence goes on from NW_009647212.1 coordinate 425,173, forward strand.
TGAGGTTCCTCGTATAAGATTATCTCCTCTTTGGAAATGTTCTTCTTTTGGAACTGAGATGTGTCCTCACTCTGAACTTGGGTTTGGCAAAGTATTTCCCTGTACCTGGGATCTCTGCCAGAAATGCATGAAGGCGTGGAGTGGGACAAGGGAAAGAATGGGCTAGCAGGAGGGAGGGGTTAGCAGCCTGTGGCCAAGGGTTACAGAAACTTAAAGTATAAAACCTTCAGTGAAGCTTAATTTTAAAAAAATGAAAAATTATTTAGGGGACAATTCTTTTGACCCATAAGAGTGTTCAGATGGAGGTATGCAGGGTTGGACTTCTAATTTCTGCACATAGCAGAACTCCACTGATGGTAACTGGAATCTTACATATTTATAGTGGTAGAAATTATATTCTAATTCGTACTCATTATTTCCTCTTTTTTCTTCAGACTTGCAGGGTGAAAATCAATTACTATTCCAGATGACATTTTTACTGCGTTTTCTTCAGTCAAGTTTAAGGGTTTTTTCCTTTTTTTTCCTTTGTAAATTTTAAGGAAAATACACGTGTCTGGTGTGGAACTATCAGGTAAAAGAAAAAATGTTTTATGTTCTGAAAGAATTTCACCTTTCTGTGTGAACCCACAACTCAAAACCATCCTGATTTTAAACAAGTACTTTGTAATGAGGAGGCAGCTTTTCCTGGTCTGAAGAGAGATAGGGTTGAAATAATATATGCATGTGTATTTAAAAATCATAATTTGTTAATATGAAGTATAGTACTAACTGTGTTTCTTTAGGCAGCTATGACAAAGTCAATTATCTTTAATAAGCATAAAAGAGTTAGAAATGAGGAAAATAGTCAAATGTATTTTATAATGTTTTTCCCCCCTCAAATAACTAACCCTTTGAGAAATAAGACTTCAACTTCCATTTAACTTGCATTTTGCTCCTTTACGTTGGTAAATAATAAATCCTTTTATCTGCTGCTTCCATTCCCAATAGAAAACAGTCCATTTATGAAGAAAATTTGTTTTTGTTGCAAGGGTAGATGTGTTAAATTGGAGAGCCTGAGTTGTTCGGGAAGACAGACTTGATTGGCTAAAATTCCTTTCTGCTTGTAAATATATGAATTTAAAGATAGTTGGTTCACTGCCCCAAATCCTGCCAAAGTAATCTTAACTTTTAAGAGTAAGTGCTCAGAGCTTACTGGAATTTGATGGGCAACTTTCACTCCTGTGGATGGACATAAGATGTATAATTAGATATGCACTTGTCCCCTAGCTACACATAAATGGTCATGACACTTGTAAGAATGATTTTAACTGAAATAAACCTTGCCTTTGGAGCAACCAAGATAGTACACAGACACTATATCATCTCTGCCTAAAAGAGCGGTGAGAGCAGGAAAATAAGGTGTCACACCAGCTATTTGGCTTCTACATGCAAATGTTATTGTCCACCTTTTATGAGTCATTATGTTCATGGGTCAGACTTAATAAAAATTTTAATTGTTACTTGAAGCAGTGGGTTTTGTCCAGTGACACCTTCAGGGCAAGTAATCCAGGGTAATCCCGAGTAAATTCTCTGTAGAGCTGCCCTATCTCCTTGCGTTGTTTAACTCTGTCCACACCCCTTTCTGGAATACTTGTCAGAATTGGCTGATTTATTAGTTGCTGCAGTTGCTGGTGTGACAGAGCAGCTCCTTTTCCTCTGAGAATGCAAAAGTTGTCCTTCTATAGCAGGCAGTCATTATTTAGGGAAGTACAGGGGGCTCTGGAGATCTGGAATATATGTAGCAAGACAGAGTTTATCAATTTGCATAAAGTTTCCTCACGTTGTGTGTACTGCCATATTGATTCACTCTCTTAAATTAAAGACCAGATATCCATGTGACTGTTGCTGGCATAGTCATAGTTTTCTTAATTTATGGTGACCTTGGTCAAGTCACAGATGTAGTGAATGCCTCAGATAGTGTTAAAATTCTTCACAGCCCTATAAACACTCAAACTCCTTTTTCTAATGGTAAGACTCCCACCTAGTTCCTCATCAGGGTCTTTGTATGAGCATCACACTTGAGTTAAAGCAGGAGACCGATGCTGATGGATATTAACTTCATCATCATCTCCTTGCTGTACCTCTAAGTATATGGAGAGGGAGAAAGAACGTCAGTCTTTATTAAAGGAAATGTGGACTCTTCTTTCTAGTTCTCTACCTTTCTTGTTCTAATGTACCTTGTCAACTCTTTTTATAATCACATGCAAAGGATGTATATGATTTGAAAAGCAAAAGCAAATTCTCCTTTCAGGTGCATATCTTGTTCTTGGATCATATATATAAAATCTCCAATAAGGAAGCTGTGTATGGTCTGTATAACACAGAGACTGAAGCTGGCCACCCATCAAAATCTTTCTCAGAATAAAGTTTTTAAAAACTTGTGGAAAAATCAATTATGAGAATATCAGCTGTTACCTACAAATAGACAGTAAATTGGTTTTCCAAACTGATAGTGTCCCATTAAAGCAGTAAAGAGCTGTGTGCAGACAGTTTGGGATGAAGAATTTAGTCATAATTCTTGAAACTTCAGAAGAAAGCAGAATAATTTGTACATTAGCCTCTAGCCTTCTGGGAGTGAATGTGGAAAGTTAGATTGGAACTTCAAAGCATGTTCTTGGGTGTGCAGTGTTGAAAATTATGTACACTGAAGGAAGAACATCTTAAAAATACAGTGAAATAGAAGGTGGTTGTTTGTTTGTTTGTTTGCTTGTTTTCATATAGGATCTTTTTCATACACATTCAGTTTTGAAATTGCTCAAAGAAATGTTAAGGTCCCTGAACAAAGACTATAAGCAAGTATACTAAATATTATTGCTAGACGGATCAAAACAAATAGATGATGACTTCTGAGTTTGTGACTCATAAAATCACATCATATTCTGAGAGCTAAATGAAAGAGAAATATGTTTGAATTTATGCATTGTTTTTCAATATTTCAGTTAAATTATTGTCTTTTATGTTTATATGAATACATGTATGCAGACACACACAAATATATATCTATTATATATATATATGGTGTATATATCTGCATACACATACCTGAAATGTGAACATAAAATTTAAAAATAATCCCAGGATAAAAATTCTCAGTGTCTCCAAATTGTCATTGATGTTAATGGAGTTGTATTTTGACATATCAGTGGAGAACCTAGTCTGTATAAATCATTAAGGTAAACTTTCACGAATATTGCTGCATTCAAGAAGACAAATATATATTGAATTTACATCAAGGTTAATATAAAAAGGGTACTGAACTGGAATGCATCAGAATGTACATTCAGTGTCCAAATTTACAGTTGCAAAAAAAACAAGCAAAAGTTAATCTTTATCATTTTCCTAAATTGCTGAATTTGGAATTTAAACATTTTGTCAGCAAAACCTGAGGTTCAGAGAAAAGCAGTTTAGAATAAATAACAGGACATGTCGTATGGTGATGTTCTCACTGAGTAATGGAGCACAAAGCAGAAATTCCTCAGGTTTACTTCTACATACCATAATTAATATAGACATGACATCAGGAAGCTAAAAAGAAATGAAATCTCTGATACTGTCCATGCTGAGCTTCCCACAGGTTCATAATTTATCATGAAAACATGTTAAAAACTCCTTTTAAGATTAATAGTTTTCCTTAAAAAAAAAAATAAAAATTGGTGTTTATATCCTCTATATGTCTATCTACACCTTAGCTACACCTTCCTCTAAATAGCAAGATACATGGCTTTCTTATAGAGACAATAATATATGTGATGGAAAAATGTCTTTGTTTGAAGTGTATTTTGAATTATATTGGAAAGAACAAGCAATACACCACAGAAAATATTTTATTCAAAGCTCATATATAGTGCAATGGAGACTCAAATAATTATATTACTATTCTCACTATGCTCTCAGACTGCATGTTTCTACTTTAAACTGAAGTCTTTCAGAGTGGGAACATTCATAGAACAAACAGAAAAAATAGTTATGATTTTAATCCATAAAACAAAATAAACCCATAAATCCCAGATATTTGAAACATATTTTCAATTAGTCATCAGTATTCCCAGCAAGAAATGATCTGACAGAAAAAGAATGACCACCGTGATTTTTTTTTCCCTGGTTGCTACCTGAATTTTGATTTCAGGTTCTTTAACTAACTAAAGAGGCACCTATGTAGCTCAGAATGGGAATGACATGTCATTTCAGTCACTTTGAGTGCAAATTCTGTATGTTTCCACTACAGTTAATTCAGAGAGATGGACACTCTGAACTTGTAATTCAGGTTCAGGGTGAATTGTCCATTATATTAGACTGACTAAAAGAGGAACTTATGCTTAGCAAGTTCCTAATTTAAGTGTCTCTTTTAGGTACTCAAAGCAAGGTCTCATAAATCTCAACAAAATGTTACCATTTTACAAGACTGAAGGGACGCATGCTGCCTTGTACTTTATATTTCAGTGATATGGCAGAAACACAAATGAACTTTGAACTCTGGTCCTTTCCAGCTTGCATGAAAGGTCTTTTGATAATGAAATACCTTGCTTTTAGCTGAAGTTTTTTGTCATTCACATCCTCACTTGTACTTTCTAATGATCTTAGGGAGTTTATTTTTATATTAGCAAAACCTTTGCCACTCTCCTTCAAATCTTAAATGAGTAGCAATAGCTTACACACATTGAAAACATGTACAGTTATCCACCATAGAAGAAAAATGATCATTTTAACATATTAAAGCAAACAAATAAGTACTTGTTTGACAAAACCACCCCAAAACCTTGCTGGAAACTAACACATGATATGACAAGTGGTTTATTTTTCCTACCAATCTCCTTTTTGGTATTGTATATTCAAGTTATGGCACTTGATATTAAATTGCACACAGGCTAAAACACTCAGCTCTGTGGGCTATAATGATCTGTCCCTGCTTTGCCCAGACTGAAGTAAACATCGTACATGTGGTACTCATTTCACATAAATTTCAGTTTCTGATCGGTGGTTACTGTCACTCGTTCAAGATAACAAACACAAAATTATGGGAGAGCAATGTGGTGCAAAGTAGCCTGCAAGTTATCCACAGAGCACGTCTTTTATATCTCAAGTTGTAATCCAGCTCACAAGAATGCCTTTCATGTATGAAGAAAGAGGTTATTATCCTATCAGTATACAATCTGTTAATAACAAACATCAGGGGAGAGCAATTCATTTGCCCTGACAGCTTTGTTGAACAGGCTTAGAAACTGTTCTGAATAGTGAAATACATTACGAAAAAGATGTTATTTATGGCAGAAGACAGGAAAGGGAGCTTTCCTCCTGGAATTTAGGAAACTTCAGCCAGCCAAAACATAGCAAAATTTCCAAAATATGTTTGCAAGATTAATGAAAGACAGACTTTCTTATTTTCACCTCAGATTTAAAGGTGAACGGTGTGTCAGTCGGTGACACATTTTTCAAGGAACGATATTGAAAGGCTATCAATTTTACTCATACAGAAACATAGGCAGATCTGAATTCCTGTGAAAAGCTGTTCATATTATTGGTCTGACCCCTGATTTAATTTCATTTCGATACTGTTAACATGTTTTTTTCAGCCTGTGCATCTGCATGCTCTGGTCCTCTCTGACCTTTCTCAAGAAACATTATGGAGTAGGAGATGGAGACAGAGATAGACACAGAGATGTATCTGAAGAATTCAGAAACTCAGTTTTTCTACTTACATGTATTTTATACAGTGGGATTTGCAATATATGGTAGATTTGCAATAGGTTCTTGTTAGATGTAACAAAAATGTTCTGAAAGAGTTCAGCAAAGGGTACTGTGTGCTTCTTTTATCAGTAAAAGGAGATTCTCCTTGTTTTAAGAGCTTGCGTGCTTCATAAATAATAGGTGGAAACAGAGCCTCTCCTTCCCCATGAATACTAAATCTGAGAATAAAATCCAGGTTTCCTCCCAGTCTAGTGCCTCCATTACTCTCCTCTCAGGGAAGCTGCTCCCACGGGTTTGGGTGGTACAGTTACAGGTGGGTGATGGAAATGCTGCTTGTCAAGGCAGGACCTGGGCCAGCCACATGAGGCCACTGGGCTCTGACAGCTGCTCAGAAAATAGGAAGATTATGAGCATGATATAGACTTTATCAAGCTGGGAAAGCACTTCAAACAATAGCACAAAAATCCCATTGTTGACTCTGACTTCTCGTTTCCCTGTTACATTTCTATCCCAATCTCACGTAATTTTTTGGAATGAACTTTTGTTTTCGTTCTAAGAATATGTACCTCCCACCTGCAATTTTGCAAGTGTGAAATAATAACATCTGCAGTCAATCTTTAGCGAAAAGGGGCCTAACATTTTTTTTTTGCTATTATGTAGTAAAATACATTTGCAGTTTTGCCCTTGTTATTTGTGTTTTAAACTCACATGCCATATTTTCTAAGAAATAAAGTGAGAGATTAAAAAAAAAATCCCATATGTAACCGTTCAGTTCTCCATTTGTGAAGCAAAAGTTACTGTACTTAATAGAAAAGATAATTCAGCAGTCCAATTAAAGTATTATTGATCTGTTATGGTCATTACACAGTGAAAAGATTGACTATGAGCTATTTTCATTATAATTACTTATTCACATCTCTTTTTTTTTATTATTTGTTTGTTTGGTTTTTTTTAATGAATTTGTCAGTTGATGAAAAGGTACTGAACTTGCAGGCTGAAGTCCACTATTTATGTGAAAAAGACAGGTAAAACCAGAAAAACAGCATTTTCATTCCTTAAGATTAAACAATCTCTGTAAGGATCCAACATTTCCTCTCTGAGGGACTAACAAGGGAAATCTGTGTGGGGTAATTCACTGAAAAAAATCCAACAAACTATATCATAGGTTTTTGTGAAAAGCACAGACACCAGACAACATAATAAAGTTAATTACTATTGGGTCTGAAATTCTGACTCATCAATCAATGAGCTTCCCTGCTCTCTATTGCGTTAGTATGTATCAGCCTACTCAGCTAAGATCTGGAAATCCTTGGTAAAGAAAGCAGTATCTGTGAAGTGACAGCCAAACAGGTATGTACTAAATCACAAAGACTGAATTAGTTGGGAAAATTCATTTTGCATCTGTTGCCATCTGATAGATGGGGGGAGAAGTGGATGAAAGATTTAAAGACGAATGTTTTTCTATCCCAATGGTATTTTTTGTTATCAGCCTTGTATCTTCAGGATTAACAGTTCATTAATATTAGACACATGGATGCCTTGTGGTCCAAATTTCTGTCAAATCTCCCACGCAAGCTGAAGTGCACTCCACATGTGCGTTCAAAAATTCACATTTTCATTACCCATTGGTGACTAAGGGACACAGTTATCCAAATCACACATGTAGTAAAGATCAAAGATGTCACGGTGTAAGGACCAAAAAAGCTTTGCCCACAGGTGCATTCTTAAGTTCAAGTGATTTCTTATGAAAACAACAGTGCTTATTCTAGGGCTCAGGTAATTGCGATGAAGAAAGAATAGTATTCTCCAAATGCAAGAAAACATCCACCACCACAAGTCCACAAACAAATATATTTTTATTCTCATTTCAGCTTAAATGATTTTTAGGCGGCCTTTCTTCACAAGGATGATCTTTATGTAAGAGTGAGGATGTACTGAACCCTCTGATTCAAATGAAGAAAATGAAGATTGAGAAAAGACAAAGAATTTTGCAAACTCACACAGAAGCAGGTGGGTGGAGTTCAGTGAGATCCCTCATTAACACAAAATCAAATGTACTTCTAGAGGAAGTCCCTTTTTTAACCAGGTCACTGAGATTATAATTTAAGTGTTCAGTTGGACATGATTGCAGCCCTCACTTACTGCTGCATTTTTTTATGCTGCTTACTGCCAGTTTAGCACTGTGGAGACCGGTCACATAATACACTCCCATGATTTGAGCCTTGGGTCTTTGTATTGCAAACCAACATTCCCCTTTAAAATCTGTATAATAAATCGGAAGTTCTGCATGTGACATTTTCTCAACAAAGAGGTCTGCAGAAGTTGAAAATCCATTTGGAAAGTCACTGGACAAAACGACTTTGGATCAGAAAGAATAGTATCAGTGGCATTTAATTCAAGAGGGATGGGTAGGGCATCCAAAGCGGGAGAGTCACTCAGACAGCTGCCAGGCTTTTCCCATGTTGTGACTACTCATGGTGTATTTATGTTCTCTACATGCTCCAGAGAGACAAGCCAATCGTCATACCACCATTTCAAGAGAGTTAAAAGTTATTTGCTGTGGTTTAAATTTGAGAAACCCGAGACAGAGAAATTATGATTTGCTTGAAGCATCACAGTGACTCCAGCAAAAAGTTGGATTAGGAAACAGTTCTCAATCATTACAATGCTTCATCACATTTTCTGTTGGGAAATTTGTCTTTGTTCACAGTCAGAAAAAAAATCATTGCCGAAAGAAATATTCAGAATAAATGTTTTTTCCAGATAGCTTAGGACATTCAGGGAGGCAGGCAACTATATGCGCAAACATGTGCAGACACACAGCCCCAAACCCAAAATATTAAACTGTTTTGGAGTGTACTAATAGTGTCTTGCCTTTTCTCTAATGGCTTTCATCTGAGAAGATCCTAAAGAGTCTTAAAAAGTGTAAAATCTATAGAGTTGTCCTGAATTCCAAACAACTTCCTATATACCTGTTTGCTAGTGGGGAAGGGAGGAAGTTAAGCCAAAGGTTGAAGTATAAAAACCCTTGTGTTTAAAAATTGTATGAGTTTGCTCCAGAGAGTCCCTACTAGCTTTGAAAAGGCATGCTAGATTTTCTTTTCTCTTAACATTTCATGAGGAAGATGATCCCTTTCACCTTAGTAAGACTGGAGAAATGTGGAGAAAAGTTGAACCTACCTCATAAGCCACCAGGAAATACCAGCAGCTGAGACATATTATGGGATATTTTTTTCCATTCAGTAAGTTCTCAAGGTCTTTTTCAGTGTTCCTCTTGTCCCATGCTAAGACCTGTGCTGTCTCTATGAGCTGAAGAAAACTTACTGGTAACACCTGTTGTACCTTAATGGATGTTCACGGACATTAGATTTTGTTTCCAACCAAAATGAAAATAGAGAAAGAACTGCAAATATTTACTTAAGTGGATACCTGAGCTACTCTCTACGACTTCTTAAAAAGTTATAGAGAGAGCAGAAAAATAATAAATTGTTGATCATATAGCCCAAATAGCAAAATAGCTATAACAGATTTTATCATTCTGATGGATTGTCCTGGTTTGAGGGAAAACAGAACCAATTTTGTTCAGTAACTTTGCTTCTTAGCTGGGCCTCTCTAACAACTGAAATTAACAGCATATTGTGCAGACAATGTTCCCTCTCTCAGAGTGATAAGACCTATGTTTATAGCTGATGCCCAGCCATGGTATGCAGAGAGGCTCTTGCTTATACTTATTGCTATAACACCCAAGGCCAACCAACTTTGTTATTTGCCCCGTTGGAGGGTTGGAAGTGGAAAAGTACAGTGGGGTCCCACCTGCGGGGAGGAGTGGACAGGACAGGTGACCCAAAACTGACCAACGAGGGTATTCCGTCCCATCTGCCTCATGCTTAGTATAAAGACTGAGGACCAAAGGGTCAGGGCTCTTCCTTCAATGGCCGACATCTAAGGAGGACTCGGTTCATCTGCCTGTGATCCCGACCCTGAATGCAGATCTGGAATCCAGTTCCCATCTGTCACTGAGTCCAGCCTGGGACTGCCCCAGTGCCAGCCGGTGTCGTGATTGTCATCTCTCCTTCTAAACTCGTAAGTCTCTTTTTCCTCCTCTGCCCCTCTCTTTGAAGAGGGGTAGAGGAGAGCATCTGTTGGTCCCATCTGGGGTCCCCCAGGTCCCCAATAGCCGATTTGGCCTAAACCACGACATGGATAATACATAAAAAATGCCTAGCATGGGCTGAAATGTTTTCCACCAAATACATTTGAAAACTACAGAAATAAATATTTTGGGTTTGCATTTTGGAATTTTTTAATAAGAAATAATATTAGACTACATATTTTCTCGTCAAAATATTTTTTGTTCATCAGTATCATCTCCTGAATTAGCTATTTGAAAGGTTTTAGTTCAGTGATGGGCTTTTTGTTATTTATACTGTGCCAGCAATAAACTAAATGTACAAGACCTACACCTTTTGGAATGAGGAGATAGTAAAGCATATTTTTCTAAGAGAAAATATGTTATGTTGCCAAAAATAACTTCTAATCTTTCAAGAACTTTGGTTAGAGCTCATGCTGAACTAGATCTTTTTAAACAACAGACTATCTTTAAGAGCCCTTAATACTTGCTGGTTTGCTTTTATTTCACAGCTTCAATGTATCAAACTGTCCACTGCAGTTATATTCTGTGGATGGTCGTTAGATGGGCTTGACACTTTTGTACAAGAAACAAATGACTTAAACAAGAGGATATAACAAGTTGGATCACTCAAACGTTTCCAATAGGTCAAATCAGGATTCCATTTTAAAGCAAGAAAGATATGTGCTTTTAACTAAAATTGTAAGTATTAGAAAATATTGTGATGAAGACAGTTCTTGTAAGACCCTGGTACCAGTAAACTCAATGAGGAAAAACCTATCAACTAAATTAAACATGTTTGGATTTTAATGTAACTTTCTTGAGATGCATATAACTGTGAAATAATAGATGAGGTGGCAGGGCTACATTTTCCTTTTTATGTGCTCTTTTATTTGTGTTACTATCTGTAGGGGGTTTGTGAGCCAGACTTGATTCAGCATGTTACAAATAAGTATGCACTGTATTCTCTAAGAGACACATTATCTTTGTTCTTATTTCCATTTTTTTTTTTCCTTTATAATAAAGTAAATCATTCAAACTGAAATGTGTCTCTGGGTTTCAGTTTTTTTTAGTTGGCTTGTTTGTTTTGGTTTTGGTTTTCTTGTCCTTATGACTATCACATTTTAGAAGAACAAACAGATGCAAGATATCTCACAAGAGAGTTTTTATCACATTATAGTTCCAGTTCAGCTCCCAATCCCAAAAGCTGAGTAATGAATACTTCTAATATGT
>NW_009647212.1:437375-477714 GCF_000708025.1 Charadrius vociferus
GCCAGTGTATTTCATACACATCATTTTGATATCTTTAAGGTGTTGTGATGCCAAATCTCCTCAGAGTTGTCTTATGCTAGGGTTTTCCAAAGAGCCTCAGGATATAGGGAACAGTTGCCTGTGTTCTTTCGTTTCTTCTGTCTATATTTGGCTTAGCTTCAGCAGACCTTATTTTTCCCTTTGGAAGTCCTATGACGATAAATGTTATGTCAAAGAGGGTTTTTTTTGTTGTTGTTGGTTTTTTTTTTAAGTATTACAATTCCTAGCTACAAATTCAAAATGTCTTAAAATGAAATCGCTTTTGGATTCCTGATTTGTGGGAAGTGTTTGAACTGTTTGTAAGATATGAGTACAATAAAACACATCAGCTGTTAATGCTCTAACATTAAAGTCACTACTTTAATGCTACTAACATTAAAGTTAATAAATATTTTATATTTATTTATATTTCTAGGTGCCCCGTTTTGGTAACTATTATTATTGCTATTAACAATAAGGTTTAAATATGTCTGAAGAAAGTCTAGGCTAATTCTATAACAGATTGTACAAATGTGAAAGTGGAGACAAATCTTAATTTTTACCAAGCCCCATAAAACCATGTAAAACAGAGTTTAAAGTCTTTATATATTCTGTGACTTGTATAGTAGTACAAGTTGGTGGCCTGGTGGTGTTGAGGAAGACAGGCACAGAACAGTCCTCAGCCTCCCGCAGGCTGCCTTGCCACTGTGCTCCGTCAGGGAACCCCACACATTTCTACAGCAGAGTAGAGGCTCTTTCTTTTATTCTAAGATCACATCAGCTAAATATTGTAAAAATGATTACACTTCTTATATATTTTTATCATTGTTTCCAGAAACAGCAACAGCTTCCTTCAGGCACTATACAATAATACCTATCCTGAGGAATCTGCTGTATACAACAGATAACTATGTCTAATGTAGATGTAAGTTTATGGGGTTTTCTTCTGGTTTGGGCAATATTTTTTGCCTCCACAGTTAATAAAACTCCTAAGGATAAAAAAAAAAAAAAAAAAGCGACATTTAGTTTTCTTGGCTTTGGCTGCCACATTGTTGTGTCTACATATGCATGCACTCATCTACGGCTGCTCACACCCACCCGTCCTCCCACCCATGTACACACAAAGCTAATCACAGCGTTTTTAAAATAAAATAATTCCTTACTGCCTAACCACAATGGCAACCCTGCCAGCTCATTTGGTTCACCATGAATAAAATACATGGAATAGACCACTTCTGAATATTTTGATTAAAATGAACATTATTTAAAACCACAGTATTTAAGCTTCTGGTAGTTCAGCTGTGTTGTCTTCATTGTGATTCTGTGACAGTGTTAACAGAATTTGAGTTCACAGAGTTCATGATAGGTCAAGATCATGAAGCACTGCAGACCAAATGTGCTAATCTGCCCTGGAATGTTGCCTCATCCCATCTAAAAAGTCTGTGTTGAAGACATAACAAAGAGAACTTTTGCTTTCATACTCACTGAAGGTATTTTAAATACTCATCATGCTAGGAATCTGATTTATCATCAGTGCATTCAGATATCAATTTTATAAATGTACCTTTCTCTATATTACCTAGACACTGCAGATTTTAATCTCTCACCTTTTCCACTCAGGGAATCAAAGAAATCAAACAATCAGCTCTTTTAAAAAAAAAAAAAAAATAAATATTTATTTTTTATTATTTCCTTCCTGCAGGGCTGGCTTGTTTGCTTTAAAACTGGGAATCAGAATATATGAGCTAAAGCCAAATCCCACAGTTGGAGTGCTTTTAAGACTTGGAACAAGTTAAGATGTATGTTTTCATTTACAAAAGAGGTAAAGAATAGGAGACAAAGGATAAGATAAAGAGAAACTGCACTTCTGTAATTGTAATGTAAATGTGCACTTGCAAACTGAGGGCTCTTTGCAGAGACTGTGATATTGGCCTTTCCCACAAAACAGGAAAAGATAACACTTTAACAGTGTTTAAAGAAGCTGAGATGCTTTGCAGTAAACAGAACAAACTTGTCCTTTGGTGCACGCTCCTTAATGGAACATGCCTCTAATTGCTTTCTCCAACAACCCATTTCCAATAATGAAGTTTGGGTATAATCTTTAACAGCTTTCATTACGAATACTGACAGAGGTATGTCTATAATACAGGGGCACACATGAGCACATTTCCCCATTCACACTGTGTTAAAAGGTGGATTGCAGAGGTGTTGAAAACTCAAGGAATCAAAAATAAGAAAAAGCAGTTTTAATTCCACCTGCTTAGGCACATTCATTCTGCACAGTTTTGGATTTTGTGATCCTACACTGCCTCAGTCACTGCTGAAAATGATGTACTGTGATGAGCAATTATTTTTTTCTTTATATTTGAATTCTTACTGATATGTCCCTGTCCATGGAGGGGGGGTTGGAACTGGATAATCTCTAAGGTCCCTTCCAACCCAACCCATTCTATGATTCTATGATAATTACTGCACCTCTCCAGGTGGGGTTTCACCAGAGCAGCGTAGAAGGGCAGAATCACTGCCCTTGAACCTCTGGCCATACTTCTTTTGATGCAGCCCAGGATAAGGTCGGATTTCTGGGCTGCAAGCATGCATTCCCAGGTCATGTTGAGCTTCTCATCAACCAACACCCACAAGTTCTTCTCCTTAGGGCTGTTCTTAATCCATTCTCTGTCCAATCTGCATTTGTGCATGGGATTGCCCCAGTCTACATGCAGGACCTTGCGCTCGGCCTTGTTGAACTTTGTGAGGTTGGCACAGGCCCACTTCTCCAGCCTGTCCAGGTGTCTCTGGATGGCATCCCTTCCCTCCAGCGTGTCAACTCTTCCACACAGGTTGGTGTTCCTGTCTTTGGATTCTGTATTTCATATTTTTTTTAGTCCTATGGAATATGGAAAAAGAACTACTAAAATCACAGAATGAGTTTAAATTTTTAAATATGGGAAAGGAAATAAAAATCTTCCTAGACAGTTCCCTTTTAATTCTTGGAACAGTTTTTGATTTCTTTCTTTTCCTCCCTTCATTCTTAATGAATTTATTTCAATTTAGGTTTTGGGCAAATTTTTTTGGTGTTTTTGGGAAGCTTACAATTTGTTGGTGTGGTTAAGTTATGAGATCTTTTGCTGAAAAAGTGAAGAGAGTTATTTATCTAGTGTAATATTTGCCAGCCTTTGGCTCCTTTCAGTTCCTGATGGTGACTATTCAGGATATTTTTAGAAGTCTAGAGCAAGTCATTCTAAGATTTGCTTTTACCTCACATGTACAGTATATCTCTTTCAAACAAAATAAAGCCCAAAACAGTAGGCACTGCTTTTAGCAGGATAGTGCCAGAAAAAAAACAACCCTATTATGATCAGTAGTAAGACTTTTAATGTTATAATAATATTGTCTACGTTATATCTGATGTGGAAATAGTTATACTGGTATGATGTGTGTTGGATCAGTACAGTTTAATTCCCCTTTGCAAGGAACTCAAGCCTCCTAAGATATTAATTACATTTCAAGTCTTCCTGGAATAATTTGCTGTAAGAAATCCTTCCCCCCCCCCCAGTAATCCTTCTTGTGAATTAAAAGGAACATTTAGAAGCAAGATTACACCACATAAAATGAACAGTTTTATATTTGATGATATTACTGTTTAACAATTAATATTTAATATTAATATTTAATATTTTGCTACCTATAGATTTGACAAATGCCAATAATAATGTGTATAAGGGAGCAGAAAGCAACCCATTTTAGATGTCTAAAACCCCCCACTTTTTAAATTAAAAGTAAATAGCTTTGATGCACACAATTAATTTTAAAGGAAATCTTTCTCAAAAAGCGTTTGTGGCAAATATATGTTTATCAAAGTTTGACAGGAGTAAAAAACTGGAGCACTAGATGGTGCAAAAAAGGAGGCGGGAAAAAAAGCAAAACCTTTTTTTACTGTGTTATTTAAGCTGATGTGAACTTCTAACACCTTACTTTCTCTGACAGACCTGATTAGTCAGAGGAAGACACTAAAAGGGATGTAAAAATGGTTGCGGGGGGGTGAATCCACCCCTGCACCATTAGGGAGGGAGAAGAGAGAGTGTCTATCAAAAGAGCTCCCTTGCTGTCTGGGCAGCATTTGAATAAACACAACAGCAGTCACAAAACTCATGGGAAGGAAAACAAAAAAACATTTGAAAACCTGACATCTGTCAGTGTAAGATCCATCCATTCCACCAGAGGTGTGGGGTATAGAGGTTAGGAAGTGAGAAGCTCAGAGCCTCATACCGTGATAGGAGAAATCATGACTATAGGAAAAAAACAAATTCAAAGCAATTATTGTTATCCTTCAATTCCTAGGAGTCATATTTCTAACCAAAAGGGAAAAAAAACCCAAAACAAACCAGCCACAGGAAAGGTTTTGGGTCAGCTATGCAATTGTATTATAGTGCTAGCCCTTTAAAATTTATGATATAATTATTTTTGTTTACAGTGTCATACAGGCATTTTTATTACAGTGTCATAGTCTTTATCCATTATGAAGCCCAGCAATTATCACTGTTT
Organism: Charadrius vociferus; assembly: GCF_000708025.1. Taxonomy (NCBI): domain Eukaryota; kingdom Metazoa; phylum Chordata; class Aves; order Charadriiformes; family Charadriidae; genus Charadrius; species Charadrius vociferus. The sequence goes on from NW_009647212.1 coordinate 441,936, forward strand.
AATATTCTGGTTTTAAAACAGGCTTTCATTTCAAATATTCTGGGAAATCTTGGCAAGGAACCTACTGTTTTCTGAACTAAGACTTAGTTCTTTGGAAGAATCCCATGTGTAATAAACAAAAGGAAATGCAGTTGAAGATTTAAGATATATAATACCGATTAAACTCTTCAGTCATTTTTTGAGCAGAACATTAAGACAGAATCTACAAATGTAGTTTCTTTACAAAAGGGTTTCCTACTGTCCTTAAAAAACCAGTGAGTTTCTAACAAAATTTTAATATGAGAATTCACCAATTTGCTGAGGACGGTAAGCCTTATGGTGTAAAGATAAAATCTCTGACAGCAATAATACTTCATGCATAAAATCTAATAGCTAAAGTTAGAGCTTTAGCATAGTTAATGCTAAATAAACAATATATCTAAAAGCTGGAATTTCCTGGCTTTAACTAATGAAACTTCTTATTCATGGCAAAGGAATTTTATCCACTTGTGAACTTGGCCCCAGGTACGGAAAGAAGGCCTTTTCAGTTTAGTTTTATTGTATTAATTCTCCCTATAAAACAGTGATATACTAACATCAATGTAGCTGTCTAACTTGCCATTTTACTTTGTTGCATAGTAAATGACAAGTATTTTTCAGGTTTTTGAATAAGCTTTACAACACCCAGACATTTTGTCTGAAGATATGTCTGTAATGATCACACAGGTGTAAAACACTAATACATCTTCTGGCATTCATTGTTAAGCGTGCAATTATCTGATTTACCTTTAAGAGTCTATTTTGGAAATGATGCGTATTGCACAACAACAAAATAAAACTGTAAATTTAAATTGAATGTACATTGAGAACAATTTTACAAATAGTGTTTTTTGGATAACTTTCTACCTAAAATGTCTGAAGTTAAATATCCTAAAATAAGGAAAATGTTGTTTTATTTTTAGCAGTTTCCCTTATCATGGTGAACAACCTGGTACACTTTGCAAAGTTTAAGAAAATAACTTTATGTTCTGTCTCTCCAAACCATAACAATAGACTATCAGAAAAATAAATTACTGACTTCAGTGCTGTTCTTAAAGGGTTAATGTGTCCAACCTTAGAAATGAAATAAAACAAAAGAGAATGAAAAAGTAACAGAAGGGTAAATAATACTAATTGCACCTTCACTGTCAACCTCAACTGACATCAGCAAGATTCTCTGCCTAAAGCGGCTAAGAACAACCTAAAGTGAAGTTCTAATCCAAGAGAGGACCTTTGCCAATACAGCAGCAAATACATTTTCTGAGAATAACTATGACCATTCAGCAAATAAGAGCACACAGACACGTACATGAACAAAGCTCTGAAAAAAACCCAACAACTTCCATACATAGCTAAACTTGCAAAAGTCCTGATTTCGATATGGAAATGCCAACAACACTGTCTTTGCTTTGACACAACCTACTTCCACCAGAGAGCTCAACTCTGATGAAAATCTGTACCTTTGTAGTGGATGGCTATGCAGACAAAAGGTTTCTAGAATTGCTAAAATTATAATGAAGATAATTACAAAGTAATGGTTCCACCACTATATAAATTAAAATTTATTTCCCTTCCAGTTCACCTATCCAGCATCTCTCATGCCACTTCTGCTTAAAATATAATACTCTAATTGTGAAAGAGTTAAGAGTTGACTACATTTAAGGGTTTGGTAGACATTTGACTTTACGCTTCAGTTATCTTCATGATAATGTCTATGCTATGACACACACGGTTACACCCACATTATCACATTGTATAAGAATGTTACAGGATTTTTTCTCAAATTATTTCTCAATCTCATATTGAATAGGCATTTACACAATAGAATTGTAGAGTTTTATGCAAATGTCTTTTACCCACCCACACAAAAATTTGAATTAAAATGGGTAGAGATCCAGACAGGCTATTTACAAAATATCAAACTCATGAGATATACGCAGATCTAACACTTCTCTGAAACTAGACATCCAACAGAGACAACAAGCAGTGATAAAAAATTTCAAAAGTGATGTTACCTGTATAGTAATTAACATATTTAGTTTATTCAAAGGGGTTCAAGATTTGCAAATAGAACTAATGTCTGACTAAAAGTGGACCTCCAGAGGTAAAATAAAATAATCAGAGGCTAAGGAAAAAATAATAACCATCCACGAAAATGTTGAAAACCTCCTAGATAATATGCATGACATGTTCTAGTAGAAGATTAGAGTCCGATGTTCTCACTGTTTTCTCCAGACACTACTAATTTGTTTCCAATGAGTAGACAATGTACTGCAACTGACTTAACAGACTAAAGTGGTCATAGGAATATTGTCTCCACTTGTGATCTTGCCACAGAAATCTGTTCTCCCTTGTGCTACCTTGTTCTGAAAAATTATACCCAGTCAGTTGTCTGCTTGCCACGTACACAGTCTTTTTTTTTTTTTTTTAATATGATATCATTTGTGAGAACACACATTAATTGAGACATCCCTTCAACCACATTAGATGCCACTACAGAAGAGAGGATTTGTAGCTGCTCTGGTGGAAATAATAATGGAGTAATTGAAACTGATTATAATACTGTACTTAAGCCACTTGCAACAGTCTGCCAGGATCTTGCATGGGAATTATATACTGAGTAAAGATTAATGAACTTATTTTCTCAATGTGTTTGGGTTTTGTTTGTTTTTGGTTTGTTTGGGTTTTTGTGGGCTTTTTTTTTTTTTTTTTTCTTTTTCCCCAGGCAGTTGTTAATGCCCTAATCTTTAATGGGAAAATATTTTTTGCACTGTTATAAGAGCAGGTAATAGTTTCTTTATGAGTCTAATCTTTCTGATGCCTTTGCAGTGCCATGTAAGTCACCCTCTGCACTGTAGGAAAAGAAGCTGCAGAAGAAAAGAAGAAGAAGAAAAGCACAGTTTCTAAAGGACAATAGTGGACCTTTACATTGAGGTGACACCATTACTTGTCTTTCAAATAAAAGTTGTGAAATTCTTCTAATTCTTGCTAAGCTGTAGTTAAAAGATAAGAAGTTAAAGAAATGTTAACATCTCAAAAGAGAAACCAATTAAAGAAACAAAAACTAAAAGAAAAATAGCAAACTTATACTCAGAAGTTCTCTCTATGGGAGCAACTCCCCAACCCTTCAACTGCTCAAAACATCTCTTCAGTAAGGCAAGGATGCACCTAACTTGAGGGGCACCTGGAACAACTCACTTCTAAGCCAGGAACCTGGTCCCACTGAGCCAGAGTTCGTTAGCACTTCTCCAACAGACTTTATGAAATCAACTAGATAACTGCCACACAGGACTAGTTCTTCTTCTAATTCTTGTGAAAACTTCATTTTTAGAAGACTATAGTGTCTGAGTTTGTGAAAATATTTGCTTTATAGCCAGATATGGTGTGTGGGTTTCAAGATCTCGGTGTTTCTTGAGCTCACCAGGTGCAGGCATGAGGAGGAGCGAGACCCAGGCACTTGACCCAAGCTGGCCAACAGGATTATTTCATACCATGAACCTCACATGCAATAGAAATTAGAAAGTTTGCTGAGAAGTTCTCTCTTTCAACCCTTGATGGTGATGGTCCACAGAGCTTCTTGCCTCAGAGCTGGACCCCTGAGTCCTTCCCTTCCTCCCAAAGCCGTAGTGCTCACAGTGCCCGACATTTGCCATCCACTGCTGGGAGTACACAGCTTCCTACTGGTATCATTGGCTGAGTATAATCTTTGTATATTTTATGTTGTTCTTGGGATCAATATTGGTTCTTTAGTATTATTAATGTTAATCATCTAGTCCTATTATGTTAAATCTGTTTATATTTCAACCCCTGGCTTTCCTTGTTTTCCCTGATTCCCCTTTCTGGGTGGAGAGGGATCACTGGGTGAGAGAATAATTGTCTAAATGACAATAAACCATTGTGGGTTTTCACAAACGAGAAGAGTAACATAGGGACCAAATGTCAGATACTGGAAAATGAAGGGCTGCACACAGAATAATTAGAAAGTTGAGAGATACAAGTGTTTAAGGAAAGAAGCAAAGACTAAACATCTTGCCAATTGATGCTGAGTGGCAGGTAGCAGTATTTTCCATTGTTTGGTAAAGTGGTACAGTGATAAGACAGTGGTCTGAGAGTGAGCTATCCTAAGCTTTACTTTCACCATTGACCAACTGTAGGTCATGTTACAGGCAGGTCACTTCAATCTCTGTAGCTCAGATTCTTAAGATGTAAAGTAGGATTGAAACATTCTCTCTCTTTTTTTTTTTTTTAATTTTTAAATAAAATACACATATCTATCAAATATGAAACATTTGGTCATTCTGACTATTTCTTATTTTTTTTTCCTCTCTTACCACCTGGCATTCCATGAAAAGAAAGAATATATTGAAAACTTAGATGAAATGAATTTGGGATTTTATTACTTTTATCATCAAGTAAAGGCTCTGTAATATCATGTTTTGATTTAAAAAAAAAAAAAGGTGACTGTTTCCTTAATTTATTATTGTCACTGGGAGATGAGATTAGATTTTACTTTTTCATAGCCCCAGTTTTCTAACTTCTTGCATAACTGTTACTCCAATGTTGCCCTATATTTTCTATTAATGATCTCATCAAATGGACAAGGAACTTCTAGCCTCTATTCAGCCTTGGTCTGAGCTGCTTCGGAAAGTCACTTGACATTCTTGTGCCTCGGTTTTCTCAAATTTAAAACAAGTTTGTTAAGGGTAATCTTCCTATATTAATGACTCAGATCTCTACCTCTTAAATAGCAACTTTCTCCAAAGTTTTGCTTTTTATAAATCATCACTTCTCATTGAAAATGCATTTAGTCACAACTTTTCTGATCACTTCTAGTTAGCATATTACCATCAGAGAGTAACATATACTTTTCCTAGATACACATAAATAATATATGTTATTTTTCAACTTGATGTTCTTACAGCTATAGGCCAAATAAATAAAACCAATTTACGTTAGCAGCCAGCATTAGTTTACATTTTTTGCAGTTTAGGGGACTGGAAAAAAATATAAAATCTGAAAATCAAAGCCTTCTTATCAGATTGTGTGCTCATTTGGTTTGTTTTTGCTCCTTCATTTTGCAACTCTTGCTACTGCCATGCACAGCAGGAAATTCAGCTGAAGTCAAAAGACTAAGCAAATAAACAAAGCAGCTGGTTTAGAATACTTCAGACAGGGCCAAGCCCCGAGTTTCAGGGCAAGCAAGCTAAAATAAGGGAGATGAAAAATTAACACAGTATAAAAATGCTTTATATGTGTCCCATTGTAAAGGGCATTTCATTCAGTTTTTAATTCATTCACTGTTTGTATTTTTTTCTGAATGAAGGACGAGTGATGGAGGGAGGCTGCTAGTTGAAGACTAAGGGTCTAGTTCTGGGTTTGGGTGCATACCCGTGGTTCCTATTTGACTCAGAAGAGGTCTGAGGCCACAGTTTGGCCCCGAGTGATTTGTGACAGATGGTGAAGAACAAATAAACTCTCTAAGCGGAGATCAAGGGCTTTGGGTAAGCATCTCAGATTCTAGCTTGAGAAGATGCAAGGGCTTTGTTACAACTCGTATTTCAGCAACTTTACCTGTCATTAAACCTTACATAAACACAGAAAGTACAAGGATGGGTGAAATGTATTAAACAAATGCAGGCACAGATGCTCAAAGGTTGTTGCTTCTCACTGCTGGTCATTGTGTCCTTCTTTAACAGTCACGTAATGTAGCCTGAGATACAGACATGATGGAGAAGGGAGACAGCTGACAGTTTATGCATTATACCGGAGTGACCATCCCAACGGACAACACGAAACCTTTTGCTGAGAAAGCCCTTCATCACGCCATCACCTTAGTATGATATTATCAATCTATTCTTGTACTGTGCCAAGATGCTTCAATGCGCCTCTATGAAAGGAGTTTACTGTAAAATAAATGTGTTTTGGAAATAAGTGCCTCAAAAGTAATACGTGCGGTATCTAGGTTTGACCCTGGTTTTAGGCAAAAGCTGCTAATGGATAGCGCAGAAGGTTTATTTTAGAGAAAAATGTATTTGTGGTAGACATTGACTGCAAGTAAGTACATAGATTTGTGAAGACTTACTGTTTACTGCAAGTTTTATGCAAACGTGTGAACCACCATCCTAGATAATAGACCTGTGTCATTTGACTAAAATATCACTCATTCAGTAAAAGAATAACTTGTCAGTCTGCAATGTGATGTTCTCGTGTTTACTCTAAGAAAAGTTATGCTAAATTGATGTTACCAGTTTCATACTGTACCCATGGTATTAGATTTGACACTGACTGCATGCAGGTGGATTATAATGCGTAATATTGATCTGGAGGATTTTTTCCACCCCTTCAGCTGTATCTTAGCTTCTAGCCTTGATCTTAAAAGTTAAGATGGATGTTGTGTATTATTATCTAGCAGAAAGGGTAAAAAATCAATTTTATCTCCTGGTGCTTCATTCCCTCGTCTTCCAGTGCTCGAGCAGTGGGGTTGTAACAACCGTCAGCATAAAATCATTTATTAGCTGATGTTATGACAACTTCTGGCAGATGAATATATTACTATATGTACAATGATGCTCCTGAAATCAGCTTTCTGATTAAAGATATGAAAAGAGTATGGCAACCAATCAACTGTTTTTAATGGAGTAATAATTTCATACAGCACTGCATTACAGAAGAGTAGTGAGATCTAGCTAAGAAAAACCTATGTGGGAGCCATGCATTTTCCAAGACTGATGGTGATATATGATAGTTTCTCATTATAGTTTATGGATTTTGAAGGTGACCTGAATAGCTAAAATAGGACAGTTTTAAAATTTTTGGCATTCTACTTTCCAAAAGGTAATGAAATCAAACAAAGGAAGAATTTCCATCTTTACTAACCCTGTGCTGAGTTACAAGAAAAGCTTTGACTCATCTTTAGCTTGCATTCTGGCTGTAGGTAATTTTCTACTAAAATACATAAGTCCTCTAAACTCCGTTGGAGGACTTCCTTACCTCACAGGATGCCTTGCAAATGGGAAGTAAAAACTTGCCTCCCCACCCTGCTTTCAGGGCAACACTCAGCCATAGCTGAGGATTTGTGCCACTATCCCCTGGTCTTTCCTAACCTTTTAAACCTCATTAATCCTTTCCTGCCATGTCCTCTATAATTCAATTTGTTAAATGCAGGTCTCATTCAGCCCTTCATTAGCCCAGTAAATCTTTTTATGTTTGATTATTTTACACAGATGTAATGTAGATCAGAATCTAAGCGAAATCTTCACTACTGAAAGCAACATTGAACTGTTAGTTTTTCCTCATGTTGATGGTTCTGTGCTCATGCATGACAATTTCTTGTACAATATTGTCTATATAACATAGATAAAAATGTAATAGAACAAGTTACAAAGCTAAGATATCACGCAGGCTGCTGACCTACCAAAAAAGCTCAGACCAGGTAAATATTATAAAACACATATGTTATTTTGATCTCCCTTAAAATAATATAGTACAGGGTAGTTCTGTTGAAATGTGCAGAATTTTATACCTACTTAAACTCACTGAATGGCACCGTAAATGACTACATATAATGAAATCATCAGAGGATTAGTGTTTTAGGTGTTTTATAAGATTGTATTAAAATGCTGTTAAGACACCACCTATCTTTTTTAAGCTTAGAATAGAATCCAATCTACTTCTGACAGTTTCAATATTCCTATAAAAATGGAGCCAAAAATCATGAAATTAGATTAAACATCATGGAATGTAAAATAAATGCTATACATTTACTCTTAGGCTTCTTTCTTCCCTCTTTGCTTTCTTATTTCTGAACATTTGAGGTTATTAAAAGAAAGAATTGAAAGATATTTTTTTTCGACCAGCTGATGCATTTGGGAAAAATTATAGCAAAGGCAGTAATAGTAGCAATAAATAATTAAAACAGCCAATACTAGCATTTAATGACCTGACACCACAAACTGAAAATTATGAAGGGTTAAATGTCAGGATACATTACTGTGCTTTTGTTTTTCTCTCTGTTGTTGTTTTTTAAAATTCAGCTTGTATTTATGAGGATTTGACTTTCATTTTCTGCTTATAATCAATATATATTTAAGTTCTTTAAAAGTGTTTAGAAGGTTTATGTTTATAGATGTATGACCATATATTATTAAATATAACTTTCAAAAGCAAAAATTTTAGATGTTTATAGATCTGTATAAAAAGTTATAAAACAGGCCCATTGTTTTATCTTCTAAGGATTTTAATAAAGTCCTAAAATTTTAAATTTTGTATTTAAAAAGCAAATATATTAATTCAATGGGTGTTAAGTTGTTTCAGTCAAGATAACCTTCATGGAAACTTTTGCAGAAAAGAGTAACACATTATCTTTTGTTATATTTTACATTAATTAATAGAAATGAAGATCAGAAATAAAAATCTCTGATAAATTCTTTCTTGTATCAGAATAAGATAATTTTCTATTAAGTTGTGTAATTTTTAAAACAATTTCTCTTAGTTTCTGTCAGGGTATCCTGATTAGCATAAACTCTAACAATAAGTATTTAACTGAGATAAAGTAGGTAGAAAACCATTATTTAGTTACCTGCACATCTTAAGCCAACCAGTCATTCATTTCTGTACCCCAAGATTTGAAATTAATCCATTTTTCTTTAAGAAATAAAAAAGCAGAAGCTTTAACAGCATGGAGTAGATTACTGCAGTGCACGGAACTAAATATAATAAACCCACTCATTTTAATGATGTTTACATATGTGACAACACATCTATGAAAATTATTCAGATGTGAGCTGTAAATATAAAAACTGGCACTGAAGGCAATTGAAATCCCTATCAAAGGTAATTCTATTCCTGGGAAAATAGTAATTTTGTTGTGCAGCAAATTCTGTGTTTATAGTGAAAACAGCAACAAGTAATAAAATGATAAAGCATAATTCTGTACTTCCCTCTATGCTGTTGCAATGCTGTCTCTCATCTTTTTTAAAAGAAAAAAAACAACAACCAGGCACACACAGGCTATACTTGGAATGGTTGGAATATTTAGACTCCTCCAGGGTAGTTATATGCAGGTACCATGCCAATGAACCCTCTTTTCTGGTGGTGTTGACATCCTTTCTCTTCTCACCTGGCTGATTTTTTCCAGTACTTCTCATCTATGGACAATGGATAGTGAATTTAATTATTTCCTATACCTCCATCTGTTTTAAGGAATGAACAGAAAATTTGGACTGTTATAGAAGGCGTTACTGTTTTTTCCCAGTGAGAACACGTCCCAGTTTTTCACCTATGCAGGTAAATAAATCCAGGTATTTAGCAGAGTAATGTTATCCTAAAAAGTACTTTGCTTATATCCTCAGTTTTAGCTAGGTATCACTCAGGTCTCCCATAGTAGCAGATGGCACAGTAGAAATTCTGTTGCAAAAAGAGCATGCAGTTAAGAAATTAATTTTGTTTCCAACCAAATAAACTTGATATTCATAAAATCCAAGAAAAGAGAATAAGTAAGTGTAATAATGGGTTTCAATTCATCCCCCATGTCCACACATCTAAATATTAATGTACAAAGGAAAGGTGGCTGATCTATACTAGCAACAACCCTTCCAGACTTAGGTCTGTGAAGTTATTTGTCTTCAGTCAAACTGCAAATTATACATGTCTGACAATTGTGTATCAGGGAGGAAAAAAAAATATTCTGAAAGACCAAATAGAAATTTAATATAAAATTAGTTGCATCATATTCATATAATTGTGTGTGTTTGAAGAAGCAGGTTTCTGAAGAGCATAATTTAAGTTAGGGCTTGTGAGCAGTTGTTGCTGTTATGAAGTTGAAAGAAACTAGATTTCTGAAGAGCGTAATTTAAGTTAGGGCTTGTGAGCAGAAGTGAATTGCTGTTATGAAGTTGAAAGAAACTAGTGTCAGAAGAACAATATGTGAAGATACAGAAATCGCAGCATATCAAAAACTCAGAAAGTGGAGCATATAATTTTTGATATTTTCTGTCTGGACTGTGTGCCACATATATTTCTGGAATGGTATTTTTGGATCTGAAAGCATATTTTTTTTCTTTAGGACAGCAATGTTTGTCTTAAAAGGACTGCTTTGCCTGAACTGTTTTCTTTGGAGCTTATATTTTTATTTTATCTTATGAAATTCAAGCCCAATACATAGGGTGATAAACAGATGTATTATTTAGATCTGACCAATTTAAAAGTTTTCTTTGAAATGGAAGGCCTGGACCAACCTGCACTTTAGCAACATTACCTGTTGATCTACATTACTACTACTTCAAGAGAAAAGCATCTCTTTTTAGGATTTTGCAATTCATACATCAATTTACTTCAACTTACTAGTGCTCAATCCAATAACGCTCAAAGCCAAAACCTATAACAAAAACAATATTAAAATATTATTCATTTTAAATAAATGATTAGAACTATTTGAGGAATATTCTCCTATTTCACACACTAAGAGACTAAACTCTGCTTTCAGACAGCACAGAGGCAATTAGCTTAAAAGGGTCTGTTGGAAAAGGCTGAAGTCTGAGAAGGTGCACATTCCCCAGATCTCCTCAGTTTCCCTGGAATTGCACTACCTGAAGCCCAAAGCCCTTCTGAACTCCTGGAAACACCAGCTTATACGTTATCTTTTCAGCCCATGTTTGAGGTAATTTCTACAACAGCCTTGTAATGGGGGAATAAATATAAACCAAAAGACCATAGTGAAAATTGAAAAGTTACGTAAATTTCACATGTAGAGTAAAATGTTGTTTCTGAGTAGAGAAATGTTATTGTCAATAATACTACTGTACATGCCTACATGTGCTCAGAACGCTGCTCTTCTCACCGTTGTTTGGAGTGTACTGCCACTTAATATCCACCTCCTGGGGAAGATCCTGGCATTAACATTCAGAAGCTGAAAGCTTCACTTTTAAACATGAACAAAGGACTACACGCAATCAAAAGATTGCTATTATACCCTAGTCTAGGGATCTAAATGAAAAAAGATAATATAAAAAATTATTTAGAATAATTGCTAAATATTCTGTGTTGCATGTATATAACAAGTTAAATGGAGACATAGTTTATTTCAGAAGAAAATAAAGGATTAATAAGAAAAAAGAAAAGCCCAACCATCTATGCATCCTAGTTTGGCCTTTTACCTCAACAAACCTGTTTAAAGTTACATGGACAGTTCCCTAAAGAATAAACATATTAAGGTGGGGTGTGGATGTGTACGTACACACAAACAGACTGCCCAGTTACTGAGTAGTAGTTCCATGTATTTAAGGTTTACTTGGTTTCTAGCTATGAGAATCATAGGTGATTATTTATGTAATTAATAATAAGTGATAGAGAAAAACTTCAGCAGCAAAAAAAAAGAAGTGTATGAATAGCTTAGCTAAAAAGTTTCAGAATGATTTTAAAATAGCACCTGCTTGTGATTCTCCTGTCAACCTTCTAAAGGATTTGGGACAAATCCTTTCTCTGTGTATAGTTATTCTGCTGCTTTTGCTGAGGTATGATAATGGAGTTTGTGATTGAGCACGGAGGATGCCATAGGGCTGGATGCTTTTACACCACGGGGATCAACTTCTCAAAGTGACTCATACTTCTTTTCCTCTCTTAAGGAGAATGACAAAGAATTAGGCCATCTGCAGAGAAGTCATGTAGCTCTGTAGTAGCTCCAGGGATCCCTGCTGTAGATACAGGGCAGTGAAAAAAAGTAGCAATACAGTTGAGGTTTGTTTCCAGAGTACAAACTGATTGAAAATGTGATCCAACATGGTGGAAATTGATACTGAAAGACAGTTCTTGCTTTTCATTCCTACTACTTCTCATTTATTTTCTGTTCAGCTTGACATCTGTGTCTCATAGATGAAAAAATCCAGTATTTTCTACTGAAAATGTTGTTAAAACTTTATTTATAGAAATCATAAGTCATGTAATGACATAAAATAGGTAAATACATGAAGATTAATAAAACTAATTAAAAAACAAAATACAGCATTCATTCTCCACCTTAGTTTAAAACTAGGGTAAATCATGTCTTCTGTCTTCCCTCAGGGTATTGACACTTCTCCTCAGAACTGTAAGGTACTCATAGAAACTCTTTCTCTTTTATTTTGTGATTTTTTTTGTTTCTGTCCTTTTCAGATTTTCCAGGGAAATGAAGCATGTGTCTGAAATCGGGCCTCTGAGGACTATTAATGAGGTGTCTAAAAATCAGCACAGGTGGGCTCCCAACCACATTAAACAACAAAAATGACTGACAGAAGTTCTTCATATGTATTGCAGGTCACTGCAAGTGAAATACCCTTTAGCTCAGTTGTGAACTTTAGTTAGCAGATATCTTTGGACAATTAATCCTTTTTAAACTCCACTGAATTTACTTCATATATGTACACAGTCTGGTCTACTTCAAGTGTCTCCGTGATACAGAACACACATAGCAAAATACTTCAAAACTCCATTACCACACACTACTTTTCATTAAACTAACTCAAAATGCTATAGATGTATCTACAAAAGTGGGAAAAAAATGTCCACAAATGTTTTTTATCAGAAGTAATCAGAGTAATCCCATATAAGTCCCCGATTTTGCTTGAGAAGAAATGTTGAGTTTTTAAAATGAAGAAAACTCAACAAACTCAATGAGGTTTGGAACGAGGATCAGAGTCCATGTGTATCTAAGAAGTTAAGGGTTTGAGGCCTTTCTGTGAGTCTGTGCGTGCCTATCTCTATAGCTACGAAAATAAGAAAAGTTATTTATTTTTGTTACTGTCCATTCACTTTATTTCTGAAGCTTTTTTCACAGCCCAAACTTATAAAACACATAAGTTGCAAAAAAAAATCAAAATAGCATTTTGAGTATCTATTTGAGTATAAAATTATAATTTTGATTATTTCAAAATATCAAGATTTGATTATCAAAGTATAATATATATAATATATATAATATATTTGAAAATATCTAACAGTTGATCAAACCATTGTGATTCACTATGCAGTTGGATGGAATTCTACCTGTCTGGACAAAACCTGTTTATTTTTGCCTGTTATTTGTCTAGAATTTTGTTCTGAATTGTATAATCATATCATATTGCATACTGTATAGCATAATGTCCCATATCTAAATCATATTCTGGAGAATGTGCTGATGCAGGCTGTGGAGTGGCTTGTGCCGGTGCAGGCTGCAGAGCACCAGGTATAGGCAGGAATTCTTTTACCAAAATATCATTTCTCCCAAACAAGTGCTCTGTCACCCATATCATCCATGCTATTTTTTACCATCTGTTGGATTACTAATGTATGACACCATCCTAATGCTTTTTTTTTTTTTACACTGCTAATTCAACTGTATTACAGTTATGATTATCATTGCCATCTTCAATGCTGTATTTTTACCTTCAGGGGATACTAATGACAGAGAAAGCACTCATGTGAGTGGCATTAGTTGCATCCTGACATTTTTTCAGGGTCAAGTATATTTAACAAGTTTACTATTGTTAAAGAAAGTCACAGGTAGTAAGAAATGGATTTTTTTAAAAAAAAGTAATATAAGGAAACAGCAGTATTCCTGTTCTGCGGCTGTGTCTCGTTCCTCTTTTTCTGATGGGCATAGCAAGAGTTTAGGTTGCAATCCATAACAATGCGGTGTTTTCCCATTCAAGGTGACTGCAAATTCAATACTTGTTGGCAGCACAAATTATTCACCTCTCAAGTTTTCCTTCTGACACTGAAATAGGTTGCACAAGAAAATGTGTCTAGCAGCCTTGAAATGGAAACAGACAAATTGTAAAGAAAGGTAGCAAGGCATCTAAGCGCTTCTGCCGCATCTTGCTGACAGATGGGAGCTGTAACACCAGTCACCGGTGCCTGCAACTCCAGTGCGGTTAAAGAAAAGGAAGCATTCATCAAGCCATTCATTTCTCATTCCTCAAACAGAAGGCTGTTTACATCATGTCAGCAAATGATTACCCTCTGCTGCTGTTGTTGTGCTACCTATTGGAAAAGGTGAAGAGGTTATGTTTTGAAACCCCATGGAGATGTTGATTAAGGAAACAAAGGAAGCTGGTTCTTAACACCCAAACCCCCCAAAAATAGGAAGCAGGCATCATCACACTCACATTTCTGACATGAGAAATGGGTTCTTCTCAGAGAGAACAATGAATTCAAAGCAGAAACCGCTTACATTTATCAAGGGAGAATCAAGGGGTATAAGGACTTTCCCTTCCAACTGGGTCATGTGTTTAGGCCCTTTCTCTGGTTGTAGGTCCTTATGCAGCTCTCATCTGAGAGCCGACCTGGGACTCATGGATCCCAGATTTCCTTGGCTTCTTCTTAAGGCTTCATTAACTGTGCCTAAGAAAACAAAGCTATATAACCCGTGCGGAAGTCTGCAAACGTGTAACGTTGTAAATGAGTCCACATTGGATCATCAGTGGAAAAAAATAAGGATCCATAAACTGGAAAAGATTGTGAACTACTATTTTAGGCATTGAATTCCTACCAAGCTTAAGTTAGAATGCGCTCAGGTCTGCTAGGTGTCATACAGTCTTTGAAAGGTCTTTGTCACGAATAAGATGCAGTTTAACAACTCATGAATTTTTGAGACTTGGAGCTAGAGTCTTTGGTTCTCAAAGAAGACATGTGAAATGATTCTACTATAGAAGGTGGACTTTGACTTATTTGAAAATATCAGGTGTAATTGCGCACAAAATTATTGCGGCGATTTCCATGCTTTATTTTAGTCTGGGCTGTCTCCAAGACTTTTTTTTTTTTAATGTTTGAATATGTGCATTTCATCACTCTTGAATAACTGATTGTTCTCCCTCACAGATTTAGTCTAATAACTGGGCTTAGATAATTGTTTATAAAATTATTTTTTGAGTATGTAAAATAGAAAATAGTGCATTCAGTTTAAGCAGGATCAACATGTTGTCTTTGCTTGCTGTTCTAAATTGCTATGTTAACAACTCAAACCTTACACCTGCGTGATGGCTTTATGTCACTTTCCTTAAGTTTTTAAAGTCTAGTAGGCCTTCAGTGCCTTTTTTGTCTTGGAAGAGGAATTCTATTTTAAAAATGTATAATTACTGTTAAAATAACCTCATGCATTCTTATTGTAGGGTAATTAAAATTTTAGGATTTCAAGACTATTCCCCAGTAAGGATATCATATTATGTAGATTGTTTTCTTTCTTCTCATTCATATTTATCTCAAGTCCACCAGAGGTTTCATCCTGTTTCAGAGTGGCAAACTTCTAACAAGTACATTGCATTGGATTTCTTTTAGTTCAGCAGCGCACATTTTAATTGAGACTGTTTTCAGCTCTTTTCCCATGCTTTATGAAGCGTGGCTGCCTTTCCTTCTTATCCTGTGCAAGTTGTGCACAAATAACTGATATACCCTGAGTTCTGCCCCAATAACCATTTCCTCTCTGTGCACTCGAGTTGCTCCTACAAACTAAAGTAGCTCCCAGCACTGAAATTCTCTTACCTTTAGACATGTCCTACAAGAGAATTTTGGGTTCTGTACTGTTTCAGTTCCTGGACACAATCTCTAAAGAGGTTAACCTGCACATGAAAGCTCCAATATAATAAATAAATAAATAAATAATTATGTCTATGAATATCTGACGTGGAATACAGCTTCCCTGAATGTTTATATTTATAAAACTGTCTCAGTTTTATGCTCAAAGAAAATGAGCAGCCACATCTTATCCATGTGTTCAACTCAAAATTTACATTTTGATTTGGAAAAAGATGAAATGACATCTAATTTTTTTTTTATTATTATGACAAATTCATGTTATAATGAAAAATGTTGTCACCGTTTTCAAGTGTTTTGGGGCATCAATGCCTGTAATTACTGTGTCTGCATATGACATGAGTCCTCTAGCTGTTTCTAGAATGTTTTTATTTAGAAGATTGCAACCAGAAAATACTGTGTATATATGAGGAAGGTCTCATATTGAGGAAACAGAGCCAGCTCTAGAAAAGACACGGTATATAAGACTGTATAGAACTACAGGAGAAGAACAAGACTTTAATATTTAGCTGATATCCTCAAGGCAGAAAATAGAAAAAGGAGAGATAAAAGGACTGCCTGGTATGGCACATAGTTGTGTTTTTCCTATACGGCTGAGCAACTTCCCACATCATAACTAGAGTCAACCCTGGTAATTTTGGAGGTAAGAAAAATGGACAGGGTCCTTATCTAATAATTGTATCCTCCAAAAATTAAATAATCATACTCAAAAATCCAGCACTATTAGGAGACACTAATGTCAGAGTCAGAATGGAATACCTAATTTCAAAGACAGAACTTTAAAATTATGTGAATCAAGAATATTAACCAAAATTCTTCAGTGTGTTGATGAATTAGCTGTCTGTTATACAAATCTTTCATCCTTCACTTTTGTTATACAATGTATGTTGTTAAACCCAATACTGTAAAAAATCTGAACCTTGTAACAGCCCATCTGAAATACTTTGAACACGACTGTAGACATGACACACAGAGCAGAACAGGCATGTTAAACATGAAACTGTCTGCTTTTACCGCAATACTCCAACCTCTGTTAACCACAAAGTTTTTGAACAACTGGGAATTGTGTACAGACAGTTGGTTTGTCATGAATACAATACAACACTACCTTTCTTATTTCTAGCCGATGTTTATACGCTATTCATTTGGCAGTTCTCCTAAACTTTGCTCTGTTTCTGATTCTAAACCTCAGGTGCATGGTAACTTACCACTAATACTGTAACTTCTGCACAGGACTCTGCTCGGTTTTATGATCCTAGGTTAGGTAATTCACACCACTGCTGATGGTGTTATGAATGGCTAGCACAAAATGAACACATGATTAACTTTAACTAAGTTGCAAACATTGACAATAAAAAGAAAATTGTTATTTGCACTGCATAGGTCTAGATAGTTAAAGTAGTCCCTATTGAAAACAGGACTGTTTTGAGTGTATTTGAAATTTTAAAATTCTGCCAGGTAAGTATTTAAAGACATACAACTAAGTACATATATATTAATCAGCAAGTACAAATACACGATCTGTACAGATATGACTACATAGGTGGTGGGGCTGTTTCAGAATCAGAACTTCAGCAGTATCAATAGGGCAACAGCTATACGCCAATGTGGGCAGGTTAATGTATTATTTTAATATGAATATAGTAAACTTCTACATCTGGAACCAGTATACCACCTGAATTAAGCCTGGGGTTAGGTAGTGTTGGATTTCTGACAACATTCTTCTTTCATCTTTAAGTTGGATTTTCTACCTCCTCAAAGGGCCTGATCAGACCTCTGAGTTCTCAAAACCCTTCCAGAAGCCATTTCATGAGTCTTTCACACTACATAGCAAATCACAAGGAACTTCAAATTATTCCTTACCAGCACCTGGAGACTTTCTTCCTTTCACCTCAGAAGTTAAGGGGTGGAATTGGTTCGTACACCACTTCAGCACCTACAGAGACAGATTTAGTTTCAGCCTCAGGTGCAGTACTGATGTGACTTACGCAAAGACTGCAGTCTTTCTTTAAATCAGAATGACAGACCCCTTTCTACATCTGGGGGAAAAAAAGAAAACAAAAGTAATTATTTAAGCGAAAAAGTACAATATACAGTACCAATATAAGTAAGTAGCTATGCCAATATATCCACAGGAGAACGAAGAGGAAAGCAATATTTTAGTAATGAAATAAGCTAGAAAACCATTGTTAATGAGAATTTTTTCCTGTATCCCATATCAGGACTGAAATCAATTAGTATTATGGTAAGAGAAGCATGAGAATAAGATAAAGAACAGACCTGCAAGGGATTTCAAGAGATGAGCTAGCTTATTCATTCTCCCAGGCCATAACTGTTATATCTTTGCCTTTCCTAATAAAAAAAAAATGTATAAAAGGCAATAGCTAGGAGCACTGCAAATCAAAGCAGAGATGTATCAGCACGTTACTGGCAAAGAGCAAGACGAAGATAAAAGTGGGAAGCTGTGGTGAACAACTTCAGGGCTGGTTCTGGGCCCTTGCCTGAACATAAACAGCAATAGGAGCATGCCAAAGTGACTCAAAATATTAAGCTAGAAATGAAATAGTGATAAAAAAATGAGTACTTTACTATTAAAAATATAAAAAAAATTACTATTAAAAATTAGTTTGGAAGAACTATATAATAATAGTATATATAAGGTAATAATTACAAAATAACCTTTATTATTTTTATATAGTAAATAATATATGACAACTATAAGTATGATTATCATAGAATATATTATGTCATTTACCATATAGTACAATATATTATACCTTCTGATAATATTATTATATTTATTTAAAACATTTCTGTTAAAATTACTAAAAATATCTCAGTCTGGCGATACTGAAATCTACAATCTGTTCTGTAAGAAAACCTAATCAGCCATGAAACAACATGCTTTTTAGTTTGTCTTAATTAATTATTAATGAGTGCGAAGAGGATGACCTTATAGCTCTCTTCTCACCTCCCTGATCTTTTCACTTACACCTAGCTCCCTTGTCTCTCCAAATGATGCTACTGCACTTACGGCAAAATCTTCCTACTCTACTGCTCCTGCCATTTGGAAAAGTCTTCTGGTAAGTCTTTCCCTCATTAAGTCATAAAATAATCTGAAAAGCTCTCTTCTTTTCACGTCTGTGACTTTTGGCTTCTCTTTCTTTCTATGGACCTTCTAACACCATATTATCCAGTCTATGAGTGCTTATGTCAAGTGGATCCTAATGCCAAATTTTGTATAGGCCTAGTGTATGTCTCTAAACCTAAACAAACCTCTTTGCAGAACAGAGAAAATATTGTATATAAAAAGTATATAAAATGCACCTCTTACAGATATCAGCCCATAAAATTGATTTCATTTATTCATCATCCACAGAAGCATTCTGTAGTATAAATTAAAGTCAATTAGGAACCTGTTGATTTGAAAGACATTACCTAAATGAAACTGGAATGATGCTGTGTTATGATCAGAATCATTGACTATTTGAGAATATCTTCAGTACATACTTCCAAAATGATTCATTATCAGAATTCATGGCTTGATTTTCAAAGTTGCACAGTCCCACAGGCTACTGGATTTCTCAGTCACCCGTGCAGTTAGCTGGTTTAATGGGTAAATAACTTCTTAGGTTATTCATATAGCAAATTATTTTGCGTATATACTTACATGCATTCATTTCTTGGTTGTCAAATTTCCTTTGGTACTTATGGACATGAATAAGGGTTTCAGATAATTCAGAAAATCTATTTGTTACTTGTTCTCTAAATTTCTTCTGACAGAGAAGGTTCAGTTTGGTTTTGTAACTGGGGCACTAGACTGAACTTTCTGATTATAGTACTGAACTTGGTGCATTTTTCTTTTTAAGTATAAAGCAAAGGAATATGAAATTCTTAACAATCTTCCTTTAGAACAGTTCCCAGGGTTTGGAAGGAATGGGTCACTGGTGTTATTAACAGTATTGAACAGTTCACCGATGCAAAGAAACATATTTTTTCTTTCTGACATGGCAAAAGTGACTGAATAGAAAAGCTCTTGTTCATTGGCACTTAAACCATAATTTCTTCTACCAGTCATGCAACAAATATAGTTAATACTTTTTTCAATGGGAATCAACAGAATAATACTACTAGAGAGACCAACATTTAATTGTGTTCCATTCCCGATCTGTCAGTGACTTACTGCTTAGCCCTGTAGATGTAGTTCATGTAGCCAACCTACAATTTGATATATTGAGGCATTTAGAGTTTTGATAACATAATTTGCTTAAATGTTATGCAACATGGTGTGTTTTGATGTTATAAAATACATAAGAACATATTGTACTTAATGGTAGGGCAAGCAGCAGAATGTTAAGAAAGCTGTTTTGAATAATACTTTGCCAAATGTTGAAACTTTCATTTTCGCCTCTTCTTTCTTTTTTTTCTTTCTTTTTAATTTGGGATAAAACATAGCCATCAAAATCTGAAATAGCCAAGTTTGTGAGAGGTGTGTGTTTCAGTGAAATGGTCCTTTAGTGGTGTGTTATGCACTAGTCTTACAGAGCATATTAATTCAAATGAAAAACAGGTATCAGAAAAATAAGATTTCTGAACATTCTTACATCATGCCACAATCCTGAAAACTTCCAACTTGTGATTTGCTTTATATGCCTGATGGATTGAATACAAATTACTCAAATATGTAAAATTATTCATATGTTTATTTTGTTCAGCATCAGTCTCAATCCTTACAACATTGTTAAAATCATATACCTCCAGAACTCTTGTTTAATATTGTGTCTTTTTTATGAAGGCTGACTGTCTCTAACTGGTCAGTTTAAGGGATGATAATTGAAAATCATTTCTGAAACTCACTGTAAAACATCCAATAATGAGCAATCTGTTACCATAGTTGTTATTTTGAAAAAATAAATTATATCATTATAAAAGTATTGCTTTAAAAATAAAAACCAAATGAATGCTGACTTACATTTGATCTAATATGAGTATCAAGGTATTACGTAAATGAGAAAAAGTGAAGCAGGCCCTGGTTTTCCAAAGGAAAAGAGCACACCCTTGGTACTATGCCAGGTTTACTTCTGTAACCGAACAGAAATGACAGCAAGAAAGTAATTCAGAACAAAAGTTTTTATTTTCTGTGTAAGATTGTGGTGGTTGTGTAGGCACTGCTCAGCAATAATTAAAACATCCCTCTATTATCAACACTGTTTTCATCACAAAACCAGAACCTCATACTAGCTTCTATAAAGAAAATTAACTCCATCCCAGCCAAAGGGAGCACAAATATAAAGGGGTAAGGCAACAGGATGAAGAAGCCAAAGCCAGCTGAGGGTGATTTTAGAAAAGAAAAAGTGTGTCTACATCTGAGCTTTGGTGATGTTCAGGTAATCTAGATCCCAATGTTTTGATCAGGATGTATGTCTAATCACTTCTGCCTTTTGGTTCACAGTGTAAACACTGAGATGAAGGTTTGGGGTAATTCCTAAACTATACACAGTATTTGTACTATTTTCCTATTGACATTTAAAGATCTAATGGTTAGACTGTATTGATTTATTTGTTTTAGGGATAACTGACTTTCAAATTTCTGATCATGGAAAACCTTTGGGCATACTTACAAGTAAGGAAAAGAGCACAATTCAGGCAATTTTTTCAAGTTCCAAATTTTTAATCTTTATCAAAATGCATTCACATTCAAAACGTGCCTTTTTATTATTATTTTTCAGTAAAATAATATTTTCCAAACAGAATTTTTTGCTTAGTAAGGTAAAGAGCATTTTACATGTTGCTCTGTTCATAAATAAATTTGTGTCAATGAAGTCTCTATAAAACAATCAACAATTCAGTCATCAGCTTCACTTTAAGATTAGACTACAGTTCCTAGTGTTGATGTTCAACTCTCAAGAGCTCTATTACAAAAAAATCCTGCCTTACATGCAAGATAAGTCAGGAGAGACTGTTTTAGAATATTTTATATAACAGGTGTTTCTATTTAGTACAAGAACTCATACAGTTCTTTGAATAATCAGGAACTTTAATGGCCTTCTATAGCATCTGCAAATAAATATTTCAAGTAACATACTGTTGCGTTGTTTAGAAGTTAATCATCAGGTAATATTAGTAATCATATGGAATAGCATCTGTTAGCATCAATCACCATAATTTTAAGTACTTGAAAGGCTCATGAAGAATTGGAAATCCTTCAGAACAAAGTCGATCAATGTTTTTTCTAATAAGCAAAATTTAAAAAAGAAAGACCAAGTAATACATGTAGCATTGTTTATTTTTAATCTAATTTATATATATATCTAAAATATATGTATGACTAGTGTGAAGATCACACAGAAAATAGTAATATTTAACCATTGAGGAATAGTGAAGATGCAGATGTGAAATCCTATTATTCAAGAAGCAGAAGAAAGATTTTTTTACACATCATAACTATGCACATCCTAAGCTATATATATATATCTCAGGGTGGTTGCAAAGGTGCCTAGTTATCTGCCATGCATTAGACCCTTGGCTACAGACTTTGCAACAGTGATTAATCCTAAACTGTAGATGATCCTACTTGTTATTCATATTTGAACATTTTATAGGTTGCTTGTTTTTATCTTTGTCAAACATCAGATCAGTGCGAGCAGATTTCATGTAACAAGTGATAGGATCCACATGAGAAAATGTAGGAAGTCTTCAGATGCATAAGAGAAAATGTTAGAGTTAATTATTTTGCAAATGGCCTTTGCGTAGAAAAGCTTAATACAGATTCAGGAACCCTTCTGCCTGCAGGGTACAACAGCCTTCACAAACAGGCCAGTGTACCTGGGCTATCTTGATAGAATGATGTCTGCAATGAAGGCATGCCCACCTTGACCACTGGCTTTGTAAAGAGCGGTGCAAATCTCTGTGCGCATTAACCAGATATTTATGAGGCGTCACAAAGTGCTTTCCAAAGTACACATAGAGTGATGTCATTGAATCTACCACAAGCACTCTGTTCAGCTCATAGGTGTTACAGAAGTGCTGCCCAAATGCATGGGGCAGGAAGTGCTCAGCCAACCAGAGCTATGTGGAGTTTCAGAGGAAATATCAGATGGAGAGATTATAACTATATGCAGTGGAATTTGGCCGGGACACTGAAATTAACACATTCAGCTCTTCTGAAAAGCATTACGCAATCTTGAAAAAATGCAAGCAGTTGGGATATGTTTCCTATCTCATCCAAAACTAGCTAACTTCTAGCATCGTGAAGCTCCCTGAAACCATAATGGAAAATGCATACACTATTATCTTAGATGGTACCAGAGGTACCTAGAAGTTAGCATGACTTAAACGATGTTTCTCCTAATTTATACATGTGTGAAAGGGAAGAAAATTAGGTCTTGGGTTTCCTTGCTTTCCTCCTTGGGAGGGGCAACAACCTCATGAAATCCTAGCTCATTTGTTAGGCATTTCCAGAGCAGAGTAAAAGTTGTGCCAAATGTTGTAATTCACATGTGGTCTGAGCTCAGAGACCCCAAGACTATTTCATTTACAAGGATATAAAGTTTACTGTAACTTGCATCATGATCACACAGGGGAAGACCTGGTTCTCTATTCCCCATATTCTGAACCTTCTTGATACTGCCTTAAGTACTTTCAGATTGCATTTGTTCAAACCATGTTCAGCGACATGTTTTTTTATCATGTCTAATTGGAAATACAATGCCAATGCAAACATGTAACATTACACATTACTTTTTGGAGACATTTAAAAAGACTCTGTAGTTCGGTTTATATTAACTATAAATTAGTTTGAAAGCTATAGTATACTATAAAACCAGAAATACATAAACACCTTTTGATAATGTTCTGAATGAAGCAGCCAATTTGCCTTTACAGATTAAATGTAAGGGAAGAATTAATCTGAGTAATCTTTTGCTGTTTCAGACAGGGATTTTTTTCACATTTTTAGGGTCTTTATATCTAAAAGATGTTAATGCTAGGGATAACTAAAGAATCAAGGGAATGAATTCTAATGAAAACTGGTATTAGCTGGATATTTAAATCTCTAAAGACCATTTTGACATCTCAGCAAAAAACAGTCCATGTACATTTAGTTGATGATTTAGGCTGAACCACTAATTAAGATTTTTGATTTAGTTTAATAACCATGCCCGAAACTGAAATTGCATTAATATCTTGAATGAAGTTAAAAATATATATTTTTTCACATTCTTATAAAATTAAAAACCTTTTTATATTCTGTTAGGGCTTTTTAAACAAATCAGAGCAAAGGGAATGATGACCTGAACTTAGACTGTGGTTTCATCATCTGTAAATCCACTGAATAATCCAATAGTACATATTTGATCCAGATCAGACAATTACATTCCTGTCAAATTAGCCAGAGTACATGTTATGGAGTTTTAATGCTGGCATTATGTTAGCTGTAGAAGGACAGATGATACATGACTTGGCATAAAGCCCGCTCATTCAAAATTAATGCATCAAAATTTTTGATCGTATTTGAACAGAGTAAATGATAGCTGGTTAATATTTTGTATCAGCTGGCCAGAACATTTCTGAATCCAAATTCTAAGTGTTTAAAAAATGAATTTGCTGCCCTGATGACCAGCACACAAAAGCAGCAACGAAGGACATCTTTAGTGGCCTAACCCACCTCCACCACCAGAAAGAGGAGGCACAAGAAGTAGAGCAGGCACAGAGAGTGCATGAGAGCTGAGTTCAGTGCCCTCACCTAGCTGTGAGGTCTAAAAAAAAATACCTTTTCAGAAAGGTTTACCAATCCTCCTGCCATCTGCTCTTCAGGGTGAAATATTTCTCGGTCTTTTCTTCTGATGTTTTTCTACTTTGCATTAGAAACATGAAACCGTAAGATAGTCTGACAATTAGGGCGAGTATGTGGGACACTGTTGTTTCTGTTCTTGTACCAGGGGATGCTTCAGTATTTACAGTATTTAGGAAGAAACAAAACATCTTTTTTTAAGAAGAGAGTGACTGACAGGTTTTTTTTTTATTATTATTATTATTAAATTATTTATTTTTTTCTTACTTAACACATTCTAACAAGATTTGGGAGATATGTGTATGGCAGATTCCAGGATATAATTTGATTTACATTAGTAGTGGCTCATAGTTTTTCTTCTCAAATTGTGACTGACCTGAATCGCAGATTTTCCTATAAGAAGAGCTTCAAAGCACAAGACTACCCTGTTGTCTGTAGAGTCAAATGTGAACTCCGACTGCAGCAATCTACGTGGGATTCTGGTTTGGTCTGGCAGACTATGTGCACAAACAGCAAAATTTGAATCTGTACTTTCCTGCAGGTCACGGGTGTTCAGATTGCATGTTTACTTTGAGGCTGTATCTTGTTAAAAGAGACTGCCTGCTTTCTGAGGGACAGATTTGGCACAAAACAGCAGCAGGATCAGAGGACTACAATGAGCCCTCCCATGATTCCTTCTGCAGCCCCAGCTGAGAGCCTGGATCAGTGTGTTTCAACTACAAACTGCTGCTAAAACCTCTGCAGGCAAATAATTAAAAAAAAAAAAAAAAAGGTTGATATCAAATACTGCAAAACTCAGTTTTAAAGAAGGTTTTAAGTTTCAAATGTTTTGCTTTTTTTTTTTTCTTCTGTGTGAAATGGTCACTAGAGTAGAACATATCTCAAGACAGAATTTATCATTTTGAATTATTTTATTCCTTGAGTCCTGCCTCAGAGGAAAAAGAAAAAAAAAAGCCCAACAACCAGCAGCTTTTCTTTTATAACTTGTAGACCCTGTAGTTCTTTTTTTCCCTCCTTTTTCCAGTTGCTTTAAGTTCTTAATTTTTCCAAGAACAAATGTTCAAAATGTTCAAAAATTCCTGTAAATAATTTCCACTGCAACAATTTGCCTGTACATCATCTGGGTAAGAAAGCAAAAGTCACAGCAGCAGCACCTGATTTCTCATGAGAGAAAGTTCATTTCTGCATGTGCTTGCTTGATGTACTCTATATTACACTAAACCAAAAGTAAGTTCTAATATCAAATACCAGTGACAACTACTATATTTGGGTTTTGTTGTTATTGGTTTATTTTTAAATGAAATTGAAAGTTAAATGTTTATAAAAAAACAATATCTGTTTACATCATGCTTGGCCAGTCAGGACATGGATCTTTTTTTTAGTCTCCATTAGCTAAAATTTTAGGCTGCCCTGATCAAAGAAACAAGATTACAATGATTCAAATAAGAGCATAATAGTCCTCTTTGGTTCATTTATTCTCAGTTCTCAAGTGGTTCAGTAAGATTGTCTGGAAAGCATATTAAATATATACATTTCATAAAGATTTTAGTAGATGAAAATACCATGTATTTGAATGAGAACTTGAGCTTAGGTTCTGGAATGACTCACATTCAGAAGAACGACTGACTACATGAGTGCATTGGATTTACTCATTTCTGTATGCCCTGCATGTAAGTATAAACAAGTGAATGTGACAAAATGACAAAACCGTGAGAACTCTTGGGAACTATTCAGGGGTCTCCCTAAATCTTTTAGCATTCCTCATTTTTACCAGCAGTGTTTCAGCCACTTCACTTAAAAGTGATACCAGACAACTTTGTTAGGGTTTGCCACGTCAGTTAGGTTATGCAATACTGCTAGCTTCTAGGAGAGGGTGGTCTAACCTGTGCATCTCAATAGCAATGATGGTTCATTATTGCTTTTCTTAGTTAAACTTATTTGAATGTGGTTCCAAACCTTGAATATGGTGTTCAAATGTACATTCTTAGTCTACATAGCTCTTTTTAGTTTTACCTTGTGTTCCTTTAAAAAGTTCTGTTTCAAGAAAAGTCAATCTCAGAGTGTCCACACTTCAGTTATTAGAGATTCACTTCTGGAGGCGGGGAGTAAAAAGAAAAAAAAATAGATTAGAAAATCTTATTAATTAGATTCCTTTGTTAGAAGAAATTAAAGTAATATTTTGGTTTTGTTCATTTTAAACACAGCTGGTTGAGATCATGCAACGTTATATTAATTAGAACACAATTCTCCCAGACCTGCTGTTATTGCAACAATTCATTAAACAGTCCAGGTGTAAAATATGAGGGATTTGATTGCTCATGGGATTGGTAAGAACATATGGAGTTTTTCACCCCTAAGTTGTTGGTGTGAATCCAGCCTAGGCCAATAGTCAGCAACTCTTGAGTTGTTACTCTCTAATGACTCTTCTGCAGCTCGGGGGATATGCCTAGGCAGTTGCATTCTCATTCCCAAGTGTCTAGTTCACAAAATTTCTGAACATTACCTTGACATTTTCAGCTAATGGAATGAACAGTAAAAGCAAAAATACAGACTGATTTCTTTTCAGTGGTCCAGTTTTGAGACATACTGGGAAACATCTAGAGATGATGTTCTAAACTTATTCTTTCAGTAGCAGCATATGAAAAAGATTATTTTCTAATGCATTTAATCTTCAGCAAGCACTACTTTCAGAAATAAACCATATTACACCTCACAATTATTCTACCTAGCTCTCCGCCTGAAGGTAGGAAAAAATATTTCAAGACAGAAGGCCTTACATAAAGAAAGACCCAGTTTCTGTTTCTCATCAAGACTTTGTATTTTCTTTTTCTTGCTAAGGATAATTTCTTTTATCAAAAGGAGTAGGGTAAGACATAGTAGTGAATTGCTTCATTTTCCAATGGCCTGGGAGGCTCTGGTCTTTAGTTCTTATAAATGTAGGTTGATGAAGCGATGATAAATAAATGAAAGAAATCGGGGGGCGATACATATATAAACAAATGATTAACAGCAGGCAAGACCAATTCTAAACTTATTTTATTTTATGAAAAGTATTTACACCTCTCTGGAGAATCCTTGAAAAGGTTTTTATGTCTAGTCTGCAGGTTTATTTTTTAATTTTTCTAAGTCACCAAGCAAATGCTGCGGTTAGGAGTTCTGCTGCCATCTGATTGGGATTGGGCCATCCTTGCTCCTTTGATGTAACATAAGTTTCTGTGTAGCAGGTGGTCTTTCCTGCTGTTTATAGTGCAGCCCAGGGAGGTCTGTCAGATGTAACAGCTCTTCTTTATCTGCATGGAATTTGGGTAAATCACAATGGAACAGATGGAAAAATACTCACGTACCAGCACAGTCCCACCTCTAAGTAGCAGCTTGTAAAATTCCACAAACAGACCCAACTCCCCAAAAGAGAGATAGAAAAAAGTCTGACTGGTATGTTTCTGAACTGCTGGAGGATATTCACTTTGTTTATACACAAACCTAAACCTGAGAATTAGGAAAAGAGAACTAAACTAACAAACAATTTAAATTACCACAGCTGTTCTGTACATATATTTACATTACATTCCAGATTTCTACAGGAAAACACTGGGAAATTGGAAATTATTCCCTAATCTCCTGTGCTAATTCAAATACATTCCCTTCCCTTCCTTTCCCTTCCCTTGTTTTTCTTTTTCCTTTCTCCCATTTTTTTTCCTTTCCTCCTCTTAGCTCCTCTCCTTAAAATTTGACACACTTCTCTAATTAATTTTGTAAGAAAACTGTTTAGTGACACTGAATGTTGCTAATATTCCTTTCTAAAAGAGCTTTCATTTCTTTAATGAGCAGATTGATAAACATTTGCAAAAATCTTCCTCATCCAAGGTTTTAAAGAGCTTTTTCATATTTTAAAAGATTCCAAGTTACAGATATATAACAAGTATAATACTTAAAAATTACATATTAAAAATCATGAAGAAAAATTCATTTAAGGGGGGGAAATCTAAACAAATTAACTACTTTAGAACAAACATTCTTGATATTGATGGTTCAGATTTTCAGAATAAACATTTTCCTTTTGCATACCAAAACAGTGGTTTATTTAAAAACATTATCATTCCTAGCACACTAGGTACTGAATTTCCATTGAATACCTGCTTTTTCTGTGGGTGATAAACAGGGAAGTGACTTCTTTCATAAATATAGCAAGACCACATATGTATACCTATCAACAATACATGTTTCTTCCAATCTGATTTCTTTCCATTCGTTCCAGGTTGTCTTCAACTCCCATTTGCTTATAAAACAAAAATGAAAACTCTCAGAGAGCCATTTATCAACAGCAAAAACTGTGTCAGCTAAAATTAATGAGAATATTAACTCATTAATTCTGTGTATGTCTCTAACTATATGATAACTGCAGGTGGGAAAGATGGTTCAGACCTACAGGAATTTAATTCAGTCAGAAGTCTCCAAGTTTCTTTCAATTTTAATTTTATTTGTGTGTGGTGGGTTGACCCTGGCTGGATGTCAGGTGCCTACCAAGCCATTCTATCATTCTGCCTCTTCAACTAGACAGGGAAGAAAATACAACAACAGGATCGTAGGTCAAGATAAGGACAGGGAGATCACTCACCAATTAGTGTCATGGCCAAAATAGATGCAACTTAGGGAAAATTAATTTATTACCAATTAAATCAGAGTACGATAATGAGAAATAAAATCAAATCCTAAAAAACACCTTCTCCCCACCCCTCCTTTCTTCCTGGGCTTAATTTTATTCCAGATTTTCTCTGCCTCCTTCCCCTGAGCAGCAGAGGGGGACGGGGAATGGGGGTTGTGGTCAGTTCATCACACATCGTCCCTGCTGCTCCTTCCTACTCAGGGGAAGGACTCTTTATATTCTTCCCCTGCTCCAGCATGGGGTCCCCCCCATGGGGTGTAGTCCTTCAGGAACATACTACTCCAGTGTGGGTCTCCCATGGGGTCATAAGTCCTGCCAGCAAACCTGCTCCAATGTGGGCTCCTCTCTCCATGGGTCCACGGGTCCTAACAGGAGCCTGCTCCAGCACAGGCTTCCCCCAGGGTCACAGCCTTCTTCAGGCACTCACCTGCTCTGATATGGGGTCCTCCATGCGCTGCAGGTGGATATCTGCTCCATTAACCTCCACAGGCTGCAGGGAGACAGCCTGTCTCACCATGGTCTTCACCATGGGCTGAAGGGAACTCTCTGCTCTGGGTCCTGGAGCACCTCCTCTCCCTCCTTCTTCACTGACCTTGGTGTGTGCAGAGTTGTTGCTCTCACATACTCTCACTCCTCTTTCAGGCTGCAGTTGCTGTGCTGCAGTTCTTCCCCCCACTTCTTAAATATGTTATCCCAGAGGTGCTACCACCATCGCTGATGGACTTAGCCTTGGCCAACAGTGGGTCCATCTTGGAGCAGGCTGATATTGACTCTGTCAGACATGGGGGAAGCTTCTAGCGTCTTCTCACGAATGCCACTCCTGTAACTCCCCCACTACCAAAACCTTGCCCCGCAAACCCAATACATTATGAAACAGGTAAATGACAACTCCCTGCGTCATAGGAGACACTACACAGTGTGCATTTTGAAATGCTCAGGTGATTTGATATTGAGTAGCACATAAATGTATTTGTGCCTCAGAGTGACTAAGAGCTGCATTCACCTCTAAGTTTATACATGTCAATAAAGTAATGAACATTGCCCTGCCCATCTGCTTCACTTGACAAGTGCACATGGTTTTGGAGCTGAAGCCAATCTACTTGCAAAAGCATAGGACAGAATTACACTAATAAGGTGAATTTTTTTTATCTGCAATACTACATAAGCCCAACTTTGCACAGTGTATTTTGTTATAATATATGCAGGTTACATTAAGTATCACAAAACTTCATTATATAGGGGAGATTTCTGATTTTTTTTTTACTGATACATGATTCTTGTATCTACTGTTTCTAACAATTGTTTAAAAAAGGGAAGTTGGTTTTTTTTTTTTTTTTAATTAATTCCCAGGACTTGTTTTCATTATATGAATATACAGAATTAACACAACAAGAACCTGATATCTCTTTAAGTCTCTAGACAACATCATACTATGAGTAATAACATTACAGTTATAGAAATGTAGTTTATATACAAAGCTAGGACAAGAATTAATTCTGGTTTTCACATATACAGAAAACTTTTCATCAGATAGAGAGATTTTAGAACTGAAGCTTTATTTCATTTGCTGGTACCACTGGAAAACAAAATCCTTTGTCAGCTACTTGCAATGCAAAGTCCTTACCAGAAAGTAAACCCTACCATTCAAGAATTCTCTCCCTCACTGAACTGTTTCCGTTAATTAAAGGTAGCACAGAAAAAGCTCT
Organism: Charadrius vociferus; assembly: GCF_000708025.1. Lineage (NCBI taxonomy): Eukaryota > Metazoa > Chordata > Aves > Charadriiformes > Charadriidae > Charadrius > Charadrius vociferus. Next base: position 472,657 of record NW_009647212.1, read on the forward strand.
GTGTTGTTCAAGTAAAGATGAAAAAAAGAAAGAGTGAGAAAGAGAGGGAAAAGCGGAAGTGTCTTAGCACTTTCCACTTCTTCTTTGGAAGGTTACTTATGTTTCCTTTTTACACTGCTCTCTTCTGCCAAGAAGAAATGAAACAAATAAAGGGGTGCTCCATCAAGCATTCTGTGTGTCAGAGTATACTGTAAATTTCAGAACTATACGGCAGTGAAAACACACACTTCAAAGAAAAGCAGAATTGATCAGCAATTGTGGACTAAAAATAACAGCTCTTCATTTCCAACTAAAAAACACAGCTGCTAAGTGCTGATGCAGCTTTATATTTCATGTGATCTTCAATGTAACATTTTCTGGCACATTTAAGATTAGTAGTTGAGGCTTTGGCAGGTAAATAATAACTTTCAAAGGCAGTTAATATTTTAATTTAAGACCACCGGTCTATGTTATCTTGCCTTGCAATAATTATTTTTCTTCCCCTGCAGAGCCCGGTGTACGCAAGATCAGCAGATCATTGTTGTAAGAGGCGGTACCACCCAATAGTTAGAAAAAAACCAACTACTAACAGGGTGTTTGGGTCACTGTGGAAATCTGGGGAAACTACTTAATTGTTTTGGCCCTGATTCAGAGAAAATTTAAAGTATATTTTTAGTGTTTAACTGGTGCTTAAGCCCTGCTGATTTCTGGGAGTTATATATATATATATATTTTCATGTTTAGATTGCTGTCTTGAGCAAAGGTACGTCCGTACAGCAAGTCACTCTATTATACTATTTCTATCTTTATAGGGGTTATGATTATTTTTATTCTATCAACACATTCTCAAATACAATTACTGTTTACAAGGTGGTTTGACATCTTGGGGCAAATTTTAAAAGACAATTTTAACGTACAATTGAAAAACTAAATGATGATTTTACAGAGAAAAGACCTAACTAGTGTATGTTCATTTTGCAAAAGTGAATTTTCTGATTTGCATAAGCATTTGCATTGTGTTGGGCAGAGACAGTGTCTGTTAGAAATTCTCAAAATTTAGCACCATGTACTTGAACATGACCTGTTCTACTACACTGAAGACTATACTTCATATTAAGTGATTAGCTACATATCTACATCTGTACACCAAAAGTCAACATTTTTGACCTTGTGACATTTTTTAGATATTTTGCACAGCCAGAACAGATTGAGTGCTGAAAGACTTTCCAAGTGAGAGATAGACAGAGTTTTAAAAGAACAAACAGATGTATTTATGTCTTATGCAACCTATTCTGTTGAATATAACTTATTCCACCTCTGAACCTTGTTTTGAATGTTTGTCTTTGAAAAAATAAAAAAGTCAATTAGAAGAGCAGCTACAGCTGAAATAAAGTCATTAGACATGTACTGCCACTGTCTGTGCATCCAACTTGAAAATACTGTTGTGTCTGCACTTCAGCATTTCAGTGTGATGTCTAATGACTTTTTTTCCCAGTTTCAGGGCCTTTAAAATATTGTTGAGAGCTGAAATGTTTCCTTTGCTTGAACTGCTAATTAGTTTTGTGTATATGGGATTTATGAAGTACCGGGTGTTTAAATCATACCTCAGATTAGATCTGCCTGGAAGTGCTCTACATTACAAAACAGATAAATAAAAGCAGCATCCTAACAAATACAAGGTTTGTGATTTACATACATGCAGATCTTATGGCTAAAATTAGTCTGTAAATCTTTTACCCATGATTTCCCCAGTCCTTTTGTTTTAATTGTATTTACTTTGATTAAATCCTTTATCCAGCCTTGAATGGAATCATAGTTCTGGCCAAGAAATAATGAAAACAACACATAATTCCAGGCCTCCCCACCTCCCTGGCTGTTTTGATGACTGAGACAGGTTTGTACAAATCTTGCACAGCTTCTGTCACCTGATATCTGAGTTCATTGCCTAAACAAGGGAGAAAAAAATATCCACACTATGATAAAACTTATATTTTCATCTTCCTTAGATTTTGTAGACATTGTCTTATTAGGAATCCAGTCTGTCAGGAAAAACAAAGTGTATGCAAAGAAATTTTTATTTGCTCTGTGTTATGTTACGGTACTTTTATTAGATGGTGACATTCCAGAGACAGCACCTGCTGCGTGGATTTGGGCTGTTAGCCAGAAAAGAAATAAAAAAGAAATGTGTGGTTTAAATCTGAGTGGCAATAGGCTTGCATCACTGTAACAAATACCCACATGCCTGAACAGTTGGAAAGTTAGAGTGAATCACAGTTATAAGCATTGGGGATAAATATATGTATAAGTGGCATTGTTATCACCATAGCTTTCACAGCAACAAAGATATAAAATGTGTCTTCTACATCTGTTCTCCTTTCCCCTGTGAATGTGATTATTGAATGATATTTTCTACCCAATATGCATGAAAAAAGTGAACTTTTTCTTTCCTTCATCTGTGGATATTTTAGCACACTCTGGCCCATTCTACTGCCAAAACAACAGAATTTGTAATGAGAAAAAAAAATAATCTATTTTTCCATATATCCTTGTAAATCTGGAGTAGCTCTAGATTTATTGCTGTATGAATGTGGCTGAAGGCAGAATTATGTCTAGAAATATTTGTGGGTTTCCAGGGCTGCTCAAAGAATAACTGTTCTCCATGTGTTAAAATTCATTCCCCAAAGCCAAAGGAGCTCACGAATCCAAAGCAAATGTACTCTTCAGACATGATATAAAAGATCATTTTTAATCTGTGAGTTCTGCATTTGGTATGCTGGAAGGGAGATCTGGATATATGATCAAATCCAAAAAGCAAGTGATAAAATAAATAAGCTGAAGAAAACAAGCAGATACTAAACTTGAAGACTGTAAGCCTTTTTTATTCTACAAATGTGGATGTAGAATTTTCTTTCTGAATTTATATTGCTTGTTGATATCCCCTGCACCCCACTGCAGTACAGGGCAGGTGTCACAGAATTCATTTTCATTGATCACAGACTTGCTATTTTAGAAGGAACATAAGACTGATCTGGTCGCTTGTGCAAAGAAGGAGTTTCTGCTTTAGAAACTAATGTCTAGCAACAAGATCATCATTGAAAAAGCCAGTAAGTGATGTTATGTCAGCTTCTGGCATTCATCACTTTCTCAGAAGAGCAGCATTTCGGCCTTTGAGACATCTATCTGTTTAAGTTCAAGGGTGTTGATTTTATGGGATTAGTCCAGATGACCATAACTTGAGTGAGGCAAATGCAAGTAATTCCTCAGACTTTTAATGGGAGACGGTTAGGATACAGATCTGTTGTTGTCTTAGTGATAGTCACACTCCTTTGACAAATACAGGACAACAGCAAAAATTTCATAGTTTGGTACTTAACAGAAGCCTATTGTTATTATTGCTTCAATTTATTTAGCAGCTGCCTCGATGTTTGGGAACTTTCTAAACATTCAAGAAAATCCCTACAATGAGAAAACTCACAATTATTTGAACTCATTAAGAGGTCCTTGGCTATGTTCAGAACGTATGGTTAAACCTTCCTTCATAGGAAGTGTTATGAGGTTGGAGGTAGAGTGAAGGCATAAACTTCTTTAATATCCATCAGAAAAATCTTATGCAACTTGATGTCATTACATTACAACCGGTTTTGTGACTAGTGGAAAAGTATGTTTGCCTGGGACTCTGTTCCAAACTGTGGGTGGTGTGGCAATGTACATAAAGGAAATGCTAATGAAGGGTTTCCTGATGTTCTTCCTTTTGAGTCCTGCCAGTGTGAACATATAATTGTGTTAGAGCAAAAGACAGCTTTCAGTAACTTAAAACTGGACTTCATCTCTTCTGCCAATAACCTTTCTTTATGCACAGCCCTGCACCTGTCTACCCTCATAAAACTGTTCATGCATTGTTTTGCATATGCTGTTCCATCTTCACAGAATAATAGAATGGTTTGGGTTCAAAAGAAGCTTAAAGATCATCTAGTTCCAAGCCCCCCTGCCACAGGCAGGGATACGTTCCGCTAGATCCTGAACTCACCCGAACTTTCTGTATCTGAGTTTATCCTACCAGAAGAGAGGGTTATTGATTAGTGGTTTCCCATTTAATATAGGAAGATTAGGTGTGTTCTGGTTTTATCTAACTCTGTGAGCACATAAAAAGCACACAAAGAAGCTTCATACAAGACAAAGTATCATGCTCGTTATTTATATAATCCTTGAATATAGCGATGTCACTACTGTAGACAGTGGTCTTAGTGATATTTCTGTTCTTTTCTATCAAGGTAAGCGATGGTTACTTTAAGAATATGAGAGACAACATAAATACTCAGATGAATAGGATAGCTATGACAAGAGTAACTGTCCTTATCTTTGTGTAGCAAATTATATTCAACCCCTAATGCTTTCTAGATAAGCCCTTAGTGGGTTTGGCTTATTTGTTTTGTTATATTGTGTTTTCCTCTCTAGCTGGGCTATCCATACTGTTACTATTTAACACACTGGTATTTTTAATGGGTTTTTGAAAAATGCTGACAGATGTTGCATTACTCATTTAAAAACATATAATACTGAAAGAAAGCTCTGCTGAGCCATTGTTGATATGGCCTTTATTTCTGAAGTAGCCTTGTTTGGATCAATCCCTTTGTTAACAACAGCACTTTACTCCCATTCCTCTGTGTCATCTGCTGCATTTTCCCTGCCCATGTCAGGGGCGCTGGAACTATATTATCTTTAAAGATCCCTTCCTACCCAAACCAGTCTATGATTCTAAGAACAATGCATAGAGTCTTCTTTTTACCTCTGTTTCCTTCCCAGGCTGGGCTGTTCTTTTTGACCCCTTTACATAGAGGTAGACCCATTGCTATGGGTCTGAAACACTTACCTTCACTCCTCCTTTTTATCTCTGTTGCAAATGAGAAACATGTTCACTGATTTGGCAAAAGAGACTATGTCACAGAGTCCCTCACAAGCATGTGCTTCCTTAAAAGGCAATACATTCACTGTAAACACAGATTTTTTTCTGTTTGACATGTTCCCGGTCTTTATGCTGTTTATTGCTGTAAATTGTTAACCTCAGAAGCAATGTATATT
>NW_009647212.1:477760-486356 GCF_000708025.1 Charadrius vociferus
CATCTCTCTTTGCATTTTGAATGTTGCCTTTTGTTCTGGTCCTTAAAACAAATTCTGCATGGCTGTGCTGAGTAGGGACGTTGTAGATCTCAGGGTACAATTTTGCAAGTAATTTAAAGAGTGTTGATGGGTTAATTGTCATGAAAAGGTAGAGAGGTTGTAACGAAGGTCACAGAGGCAAGGAGTCCATGAGTCCCTAGTGGACTCCTAGGGACAATATGCTTTCAGGACAGCAGATGCAGTCCTTGTTATAAGTGTAAGCTCACAGTGACTGTCAAACTTCTTTAGAGAAATCATGAAAGCATGGTATTTTGAGAACACACAGGATCGGTAAAGGTTAATTTCCACATTTCCCAGAAGGACCACTGGGACAGAAAAAAATGAGTCCCAGGAAAAGCACAGGGAAATCTTGTCAGTACAATAAGAGGAAGATTCTATCAATGTATAAGCTCTTACGAATTAATTCTTCTGCAGTGTTCAAAATGAACCAAACCTCATGTCAGGGCTTGAGGGCTCTGAAATTTCTGACTCTTTGAAGTATCTTCGAAGGTAAGACTCTAATCTTCCTTCAAGGAATGAAACTTTAAAATCCAAATTACCTAGATGTGTGGCTTTGGGTGTAGGCAAGGAGGAGAGGGATGCTTTTTTTCTGTCTAAAATTCTATAGATCTGCCTGTCTGTGGTGTGTGTAGGAATCCTGCTGTCTTTATGAAGCACTAGAGTCACACAACATTTTTAGAAACTGCAAGCATGTGAACTAGTATCACACATTCATCCTTGTTCTGTATGTTGTGTTCTGTCCCCCTGCAATAATTTTTTTCCTCTATGAAAAGAGTTTTAAAATACAAGATTAAAAAGAGAGGATTTTTTCCTTAAATAGCATTTTTCTTAAATAAATGTTTTTTTTTCCCCAATTTAATTACAGGATTATGCTTAGAATGAAATGCTGAATGTTGGTCCTAACACTCACTCATTTGTTCTGCTGTAGATCAGGAATTAATTAATATTAATGAAAATACAGCACTAACAATAAGAAAAATGCAGCCTGCAAAAGTAGCTACTTATTTCACCCTATTTTCTCTGACTTCCCCACACTCCTGCTCTGTAAGGAAAAGCAGGCGGGAGCTGGGGAGAACATCTTCCAACACCCATTATCCTTCCTTGTTTGTCTCCAGTGATCTGTCACGTATCAAATTTTCCATCCTTGAAGGCATATGGTGGGTATTAGTGATAATAGCTGCAGCATGTTGATCCTGGCCCTGCACACCCCTGTTTGACACACTAGATGGTTGAATGACATTTACCTTGACAAAAAGTGTTGCATGTGCCTTTTCTCTTTTGGCTTTTAAACACATCTAAAACTTCCCTAAATGAAAGTGAGGAATAGAGTTTCTGTTTGGTTTGTAACTGATTTTCATACTATTCAAGAGTGAGATGAATACTGTCTGTAAGATAAATGGACAAAGCTGGGCAAGTGTCACCAAAACAACTGATTGGATTGCTTTTCTGCTAACAGAATATCTGCAAAGGGACTGTGATTTCATCTGGTCTTTGTAGTTTGGAATATTTTATAAATCAGTAATTATTATTCAAAGGCATCCCCCGTGCTATTGAATTAGATATTGGGCACACTGACTTACAATTCACTGTAATATTTCTATGCAGAAGAGAAACAGAGACCAGGACAAAAATTAGGATAAACTGTACCACGTAAATTGGGCAGTAGGGCAATGGAATATGTGCACATGAGAGAACTTAATGTTTCAGATCAGTAACTTTCCTTCCAACTCAGTCTGTGATCTCTTTCTGGCCTTGACACATACTCTAGATGAGTAAAGGTTCACACAGTCAACAGAAATCATAGTATATAACAAACCTTTATTTAAGATACTGTCAGGGATTTCTCTTTGATTTTGTTTTCTATTTATTTCATCTATCTCTATGGGAATAAAATATCCAATCAATTTCTGTTACCATAAAAAAAACCCCAAACAAACAACACAAAAGAATTAGGGTTAAATTGCTGTAGTGTCAATATATGTATATGATGTTTTGTTGTTTTGGACAAAATTGACTCGTGCTGTATAAGTTCTTCTTCAACAACAAGGACTAATGGTAATCAGAATGAGAAAATTTATCTTGGGTTATGCAATAGAGGTCTGTCTCTCTGGAATTAGTATAGAATTATTTCCCTCAATATATTAAATAATGCTTTTATCAGTCCAGTTCTCAACTGCATAAGCTATGGAGTTTTTACCCTTTTCTTTGGGTCATTAGGAAGTTGTTTGCACTGTTTTATCACTGAAAAATATTGATATCCTTTAGTTCAAGTTGTTTTCTCAGTTTTAATCTTCTACTCTTTTTAGCCAAGTTAAGCAAATTTGGACAGAACTTTTGGACAGATCATAACTCTCAAATTTCTTACAGTTCTTATAGTGCTAACCTTCATACTGCTGTGTCATTCTTTTAAAAAACTCACAAACCTATTCGTTAAATTTTTCTTGCCAAGTTGCAAAAGAGCTTTGAAAAATGAATGTCAGTTTCCATTAAAAGCATTTATTACTTACAGTTCTCATTTGCTCATCTCAGCATTGAACTTTTGTCAAAGGAAAGAATGGAATAAAACCCCTTAGACTGAGTTTCTAGCCTTGCTCATGAAAGAACATTACCTCACACAATAAATTCCATTGACTTCAGACATTTTTGATTGCAAACTAGAGATCGGGTACAGTCTTTGGATTGTATACTTTATTTGAATAGTACTTACAGATATGACATAAAAATTACTTGAGAATGTACATGCACATGTGGACAGAGCTTCAGTTTCATATCTTTTGCACTGTTTCCAGCAAGACATTCCCTGTATTGCCTTCCTCTAGTCATGGAGTCTCACTGCTTCTGAAATGTGGACCCAGGAGGTATGTTCAACTGACAGAGCACCAATGTCTGTAGATGTTAGTCAGCTGCCCAGCGTTGCTCCTACTCAGTGGAGAGAGTTTAGATGAAAAGACCTGCAACTAAGACAGTGAGTGACATAAGACTATCATGCCTACACACTCACAGCTTATCTGAATTTGGACAAAAAAATGTTGCCCACTTTTAAAAATAATAGTGTGTGTTTCTGATTTTTTAAAATATTTCCTCACTCTTTCATTTGTATGAGAATGGAGGCAGTCTTTTCTATTAAGTCCTGTATGTGAAATTGTGATACTTTATTATCTATATAACCTTTTATTAGTTCGATTGAAATAAGTAGAGGCAATTAATAAAAAAATGTTACCTGAATTAGAATATGTTAAGTAGTAGTAATTCTGCGACTTCAACACAGCTTCTCTTCTTTCTGTTTGATGGATATATTTCAGACATAAATAGTTATTACTGCTGGCAATTTTTGCAGTGAAGCAGAGTTTTGTGAAGGTTCAATGAACTTTTCCAGAGTTTGATTTAAAAAGATGTTAACCACATAACTCGCTTAAGTTTGCATTTTCTCAGTTGAAACTTTCTAGACTTTTTTCTTTTTTTTTTTTTTTTTTCGTTAGAAGGTCATTTACATCCTCCCTCTTCTCTGCAACACAACAAAGGCATCTTTGTAGTGGAATGTTTAAATTTTAGATAGCATGTATTCCCAGGATGTAATTCTGTCATGATAACTGCCTTGATATCTAATGACTTAATTAGATAATCGTATAATTGCAATAAGTAAAGAACTTGTGCAAAATGGAATAAATCATTGAAATTAATTTTTCTTGGAGAGGAAAGGGTAAATTTTGAATTTCATAACCTTAGCTTATCAGCATCGCTAATTAGATCTTGCCTTTTAACAATCTTCCATTAAAATAGCTTCTGAGAGGCTAGCCAGAATTTTTATTCTGTGAGCCTCTATGTGATGAACACAGACAGGAAAATTCCTTTCCTTCCTCTCCCTAGGGGAAAAAAAAAAGTATATTTCATTACCTCTATTGCCTTTTTTTTTTCTTTTTTTTCTTTTTTTTTTCTTTTTCTGGCAGACAAAAATAAATTAAGACTAAGTTAGTTAATATGACCTACATGTTGAAAGTGAGTGGGTATAAGTTTCTATTTTTGGTGCCATTTTCCATACCACAGATGCTAACTCCTAAAACCCTTGTAGAGTCTTTCATTATTCAACAGTCCCATTTGAACTAGTCAGTTTTGCCGGGGGAAGAGTTTTAGATTTGGCCCATGCCAGACACAAGGTATTCCAAACAGTTGCTTTGCCCAAAATTTTTATTAGTTATGACATAATGAAGGGTGTTATCTGATAGCTAGTAAAGCAATCTATTATTTAGCATTACTCAGTAGGTTCATTACTGTCAGTGCATTAAGCATATGAGTCTTGATTGTTGAGAAGGATTTTTAATCTAATCATCTGATATATGTTTTTATGATGTTTACTTTATCATTAAAATGATCAGAAGGGAAAAATGATGTGGGACCTACTTAAAGGAATTTTGAATATCTGGGGGATCATTTGTCTAATCAGCATTAATTTCAGAGAGTCACTTTCTGTAGTTTATCATGAGCACAAGACAGACGATCACATCTTTGAAACTTCTCATTGTTATAAATGTCAGAGATGAAATAATGAATGATATAACTTTCTGAAGCTCTTCTTTTCCTTTTTTCCCCCTTTTCTTTATCTGTACAACAAACATTTTAAAGCCTGACTGCCTGCATTGGGCTTCTCCAAATAATGTTCTGATTTCATAGATGCTGACAATTGGATCAAAAACTCTATATCTTCCAAGTGACAAATGAGTTTTATATTGTGGCCACATTACTGATTGTCTTTCCCAAAGTCACCAACACTACTTCAGGCATATGTGAACTAGTAGGTTGGATAGTAGTTGTGACAGCACAGAGCACAATCAGGCTGTGAAATCTGTCTGGGAAAATGAATAAATATTAACATGTTTAGTCAATGCTGATATCTGTGCTACTGAGGTTATATTGCTGTCTACAGTACTGCCATGTAATCTTGCCATGTGTCATACAATTTGGCCTTAACTTCTTGTTTGTTTTCTTTTGGGGGTCAGGTTCATGTTCCTCTTGGTCTTAAACAAGAGCAGCAATATGTTAAGCAGGAAAGGGACTTCCCTTGGAGCGATTATTAACAAGGAATACAATTTACAAAACATATTAAGGTATTCAGATAGAAAATGACATTTGCTGTTACAGATGTAGATTTGCTGGCTCTACAGAAAGGAGCTGATTTTTGAAAGCTACTAGGGTAATATTCCTGTGCTCACGTTATCAACATTTGAAAGCAGCTTTTGGAAAACCCCAGTTACCCCAAAAAAGGAACTTTAAGAAAATCTCACCTTAGTTTTGAAGTGTTGATAAGCTCTGACTGATCCTGAAGGCAGGTGGTATCCATACACAACTTTGTAGGAGGTATCAAGTCCTAGCAGAGCAAACTCATGGCTGTACTTTTCAATTTTTATTTAGGAGATACTGTTATTTTAACCCAGCCCTAGCTGCTTCAGAACCACTGAGATTAGCAAAACTGAAAATCAGATATCAGAGAAGATAGTCATTCACATTATTTTACATGTATGGATTTAAACACAGGCTTTATGGACTCACTCGGGATCCATGAGGGATTCCTGTCCTTATTGTCTTGCTGAAGTAAGACACTGGATAATGCTGGTCACTGGGAGATGTTTCATCATCTCCCAAATGGGTCCACAAAACCACAAAGCTAGTGGCAACATGTCCTCTGTCACTCACATGGCTGTAATAACTCTAATAATACCCTAGGGTCTGCCAGAGTATCCTGGTTTGCGAGCTGTCACTTCAACAGAGGTGGAGCGCCCTCATATCCATCAGGTACGTACAAATCACCCTTAACATGAAGGTAAAGCTAAGAACTGAAGTCTAGCTAGTGGGCAATTACTAAATACAGAAAAATGTGTAAGAATTATATAAAATCATGCTTACAGTCTATTTTTGCTCTAGTTTTTAATCTAAGAGATCTGAGCTGCAGTTAATTAAAATTAGGAAAGTGTGTTGAAATAAGAAAAAAGTATTTTTTGTGCACATGGAAACACTCATAAGTGTTGTATAAGGCTGATTGCAGTGAAAAGCAAAAGCTGATACCACGGCTTAGGGTTTTCTCCCAATGAACTAGAGCATGAAGTAGTATGACACGTGGATGGATCAACAGGTTTCAAAATCAAGGACCTTTTATGTTGTTAAGAAAGGAGCCACTACTATTTTCAGATAACAAGAAAAAAAGAGTATTTCTGAGTCTGCTGTAAATTGTTATTTGTTTTTTTTTTTAGTTAGTTATATAGTAAACAATACGATTTTTGTTACGAAATCTTTCTATATCATTAAAATGATAGCAAAACCAAAACTATATGGTAGGCCTCCATGCATGTTTGTGAGTAGCACTATTAAGTAGTTACACAGGAATCATCCAGTCTGGTGTCTTGCATGATTCTATACACGTTTCAGAATTTTTGCTGAAATTCTTTTGCACTTAGATTTTTTGACAAGGGATAAGAAAGTCCGTAATAGATTCTGGATTAAACTAATTTACTTAGAGCTAGGCATTTGTTTTTTGCTTTTGCAGTAAATCAAATGCCCAATTTTACACAAGAAGCACCCCAAAGAAATCAAAACAACTACTCATGTGGTTCAGAATTTAATTCTTAGCTTAGCCATATTCATTTTAGAATGTAATAGACCAAATCCAGCTTTCTCTATTCATGTTAACTGGCAACAAGTGTTGATAAAAATGTATATAAATAGATACTTGCTTAAGACTTCAATATTTTTAAATTTCAGTATGATTATTTAAAGTTACATATATTTTCTTTTTCTATTTCATAAAATAATTGCAAGTATTTGTTGATGAATTTTAATAGAGAGAATTAAAAAAGACCCTATAATCATGAAAACATATTTGTATTAAATTGATGTGTGTTCAAAATTATCCAAAAAAATCTTACCCTTTTAATCCTTTCTTGCAGATAGAGTCTGACAGACAGGTAGACAGATGGACAAATAGAATTGGCAGATAGGTATCACGGTTTATTTTCCTAGTGAATAAGTCGATTACGTTGGGAAAGCTGGCTATATAAACACAGGGGATGGAAGAAAACAGATGGTATGCATTCCAATGCCTTGTGGCTGTTTGGGCATTAAGCATTTATCTGAACCAGTTCTCTGTAAGTAAAGAATCTGTATATTTTAATATCTTCAACTAAATGAAGACCCAATAAGTGGGGAAATAATGAAAGAAGAATGAATTCTACAGCTTGTAATGCCATTTAAAAGACTTAAGTGTTCTTTATGCATTCAACCCAGTAAACACCCATGGGGAAGTCTTTGTATAAATAATTAAAAGTAGAAATAGGGAAAGGTAAAACTCCCAAGTAACTACACAAAATTTGTTCCAAAATGGTTTATTCTTCCATGAAGATATTTTGCACCAGCCACTTTTAAGAAGCTCCCTCCCTTTCCTATTGACTTGATAGAAAAGTTAGCGTGCAGGTCTGCTTGCAGATGGGTGGTGCAGCGTAAGCTCTTAAGTTTTATATTACTGCTATCCTAATAGCAGAATCAATGACATTATACAAATCTGGCTCACACCCATCACCTGCAATTACAATGAGTTGCTGTTCATTGCATACGTGGTTGTTGTTTTTAAGTCACTGAGGATTAAGAGAGAGAGACAAATGTACTACAGTCTAAAGTCATGAAGGGGAAAGTGTGTGAGAATCACATACACTGTATATTTATTTACTTATGATGAGCCCCAGCCATGAGCCATCAGCTTACAGTTTCTCTTACAATCACCCTCATTGGCTATTCATGAACAGGTTATGAATAGCAGGATTATATCACTTTGTTTTTGCTTCCTTAATAGGAGCTATTAAAGAGTCACTTTTCAGATTGGTATTATTAACTGTTTGTTAGGCTATATTTTACGAATAGTGCTTTCCTTATTCAGAAGAGGAGAACAGCATAGAGAACCAACTGGAAATGGTTTGAGAAGTAATATGAACATCAAATTATTTGTAAGACAGGAAATAATTGGTGTACATTGGCAAATGCAGTTTGAATAAAAGAGCTGAATATCAGCCTATTGCGGGAACCAGAGAAGTTTAAACAGTTATTCTGAACTGCACCTCTAATACCTCTAATTGCTTTTCAGGTCAGTAGATTTTAAGGCCCAAAAAGGGCATTTACATCTTAACCTAATGACTAACAGACTATAGGACAACAAATTTCACCAAGTGATCCAGAGTGAAAGCCATAATTTCATAATGTTTTAAAGAGGCAACCAAACATATCTAAACTTAATTTTAAGTGTTGAAACCACTTCATTTCATGGCATAAAAGATTTACTGCATCCTAGGGAATATGTCCCAAAGGTTCAATGTAGTCTTCATTAAACATATGTAGCATGATGCTAGACTGAACTGCGTAGCACTGTGTCATCACTTTTGGGGAGCATTGTAGTTAACTAAGGACTAAGAACAAGTGTAAAAACAAATAAGACAGGACAACAAACCCTTCACTATGGTAAACAGATCACTTCTTGCCAACAGACAGCTGTCCTGGTTTT
>NW_009647212.1:486406-529316 GCF_000708025.1 Charadrius vociferus
GACAACACCTATTGGTTTTAGTTGTTGCTAAGTGATGTTTACACTATTCAAGGACTTTTTTTCAGCTTCCCATAGAAGCATATACAGAACGATGGAATGGCCAATGGTTTCCATTTTTTTATTCCATGTGATTTTTCTATGTAGTATGCAAGAGGTGCAAATGTTAATTCAAAAAGAGAAACTTCAATCTGTTGGTTTTTTGGGTTTTTTTTTTCACAGTACCATTTTATGGGACTTCATTATTTTTATCTTCCTTTTGTTCTATTACAGAACAGTAAATGAATTATTAAAATTTCAGTATTTCCTTTCAAATTGAAGATCAGGTGTTAGCCACACTATGCTCATACTGTTCCTTTACTCTTGAAACCTAAAATTTATCACTATGGGAAAAAAAAACCAAAATAGGAGCTACAGGAAACACAAGAGAAAAGTTTAGTGGGGAATGACAGACTTCTATAGACATTGAATAAAAGGGTTAATACTTAATTGAAACTTCATTTTAATTAAATAAGAAAACAACACTAGAGTTACAATAAACACTACATCAATCAACCATTCTCAAGATTACATCCAAAAAACTCTCACAGAATAAAAAGCATGGCTGTTAACCTGTCCCAAAAGGCTGAAGGGCTTGGATGGAAACATGCTAGGATCTGACTAGATGTATTTTTTTTCATGGCAGTTAACAGTGATTATGACAAGAAACCTCAACTGTTCAGCTGCTCAGTTGTTTTAGTTTTGCATAAGATCATGTTTGCTCAAGAACTGAAAATAATAGAGGTTCATCTAAAATTAAGAGGTCAAAACTCTTTTGTCTTCTTTTATGAATATAAATTTGAAACATAGACAGCTAAATCACATTCAGTAGAGATCACTAAATCTTAGGATAATTCAAGTTGGAAGGGAGCTCAGGAGATCTGTAGTCCAAGCCCCTGCTCAGTGAAGTAGATATGAAATCAGTGCCTGTATCTAGTCTGATCTTGAGGACTTCCAAGGATGGAGACTGCTTAACTTCTCCACACTACCTCCACACTACCTCTTCTAATGCCTGATTGTCCTCATGAAGAAAAAATTTCTACTTACATCCAGCTTGAACCACTCTTGTTTAAATTTAGACTTGCCTGTCATCCTCCTGATAAAACACCATGGTGAAGAGTCTGGCCCTATCTTCTTCATATCCCCCACGTAAGTGTTAAGTACCCCCAAAGCTGCCTCTTCTCCAGACTGAACATGCCCTAGACCCTCGGCCTCTTCTCACAGGGCAAGTACTCCAATCATCTTGGCAGCCTCTGCTGAACTTGTGTTAGTTTACTGACATCTTTCTCACAATGAGGCACTTAAAACCTGTTACAATATTCTTGATGTTTTTCTTATCCTCAGAATTGACAGGTAGAGATGAGCACAAAGACAGATTGCAAAAATCTGTCCCAGTGTAATTTTGTCTTTTGGAGTGGGAAGAATCTCTGTATTTACAAACCTTTGTCAGCAAACATCCTTGTGATATTGTGGAGTGTGCACAAATGTGTTTGAAAGAGTTTTATCTGTATGTGTAGTCAGACGGACTGCTCGGACTCTCCACAAGAGACACTGACACAAAGTCTCAAGAATGAGGATGGACATTCCTTCTCCATAAGGTGCCATTACAGAAAAAAGCGTCAAGAAGAACAATGCCTTTTCCGTCTCAGAGGGTAACCTAAGCAAGATTGCAAACAGGAAGATTTCCACAGCTTGATCAATAGAAAAATGACATATAACCTACAGTTCAAAATCTGCTGTTTTCTCTTTAAACCAGTGGTGAGATGGGTACAGATTTCTTTTTTAAACCTTTGGGGTTTATTTCCCTGATCTTCTCAGAAGGCCGCACAGTGGATGTGAAAATATCTCACTAGCTTACAGAGGCATATGCATATATGCTCATATAAACCTATGCTATAGCCCCATTTTTGGGAATATCACAATTTTTGATGTATTTGCAATATTACAGGTATGTTGACAAGTCATGTCATATTTCTATGTAAAAAATGAATATGGCAGGGGAAAACAACAACTCCTAAGATGGAGTAGCATACTAGTGCAAAGAAGCTATTGTCTCTTTCCATAAAAACATACTTTGGAATCTGCACATTCACAAAAAATATTGTAAAATGTCAACACTCAATTCAAGATACTTAACTTGTTGAAGCGTCCAAGACAACGTAGTTTTCCCTTGTAGCTTTGTTTCAGACTCATATACAGATCTGTATTGCCCACAGAAGTTGCAGCAATGTAACACAGAGTAACACAGTGATGGTTTCAAGAAAATGGAAACTGTGCCAGGGGGGTATTCATTCCAGGATTTGCCTGTGCAGTTTTCCATTAGCATCTGCAGTTTGCATTTGTGAAATTGCTTAGGTTATACGATATCTCTAACAGACAACTGGTTTGTAATTTCTCCACATTCTCCCATCAGAAGCACAATAGAAAGCCTATCTATAGGAAACTTATTTTTGAATCGTCTTCTGCATTGGGAGGGGGAAAAGTCACCATACTCACACAAACATGAAAGTGGTATACTCTTAACTACAAAAATACAGCTATCACTGTTGACAAAGAAAGACACAATGATTTTTTGTTACAGATCTGATTGGAAGTGTAAAAATGGGGTTTTTTTTAACAGTACTTAAGAAGAAACAATGAAGCTCAAGTATCCTTGTTCTTATTAATTATACCTGTGCTGCATGTCAGTCACTGTCAAATTTTCTTCTTTGAGAAGAGTTTCCAGCCCTATGGCATGCATGAAAATGTACCTGTCTTTACAACCAATCTCTGCCTGCTCCGTGTAAATTGATACCCCTCTTTTATTAGCCTTAGTGCAACACGGTCTTTTGTGGTGAAGTTATGCCTCCCCTCCTCCTTCTAATGAATAGATTCATTGTTGAAAATTTAGTGGTTAAACTTTTATTAATCTTGGCTGTCTGCAGAGATGCAGAAACATGTTGGCTAGTCAGAAGGGAAGCTCCTTTTCATGTGGCATTACAATACAGACAGTTTTTATGAGTTTCTGTTCGGATGCCAGACTCAAAAGAGAACATACCCATCCCAGTCATTTTCCTGTGACTTGGGGCTCGAAGGGTGCATACCTGGGAGGCTGATCACTGAGCAAGTTTAACATGATCTCAAGGGAAGAAAAGAGGGAAGTTATTTAAAAGAACTAGTGTATAAGTATAGCAAAGGGGTTTTCTACTGACTGAAAGGGCTAATTGTCAATTACAGAAATGGATGTGAGAATTAAGGACATCTGGACCAATAGGGTTCAATATGTGCACTGCTGGAAGGGAGAGAACAAATAAAAAAACTGTGAAGAAAGTGAACTTTTAATGAAAGCTGTGAGAATTTGAAAAAAAAAAAAAAAAAGACCAAACAAAAAACCCCACCAAAATACCAAAATACCTTGTGATTATCTTTGTCTAGTATTCAATTTCACCTGCTAAAACAACAAATTGGTAACTTTTGAATGGAAAAGGGTATTTTTAGTGTGATTATTTTGTTTCAATTTTACAAAATCTTTTGTTTTCTCTCTTTTACCTCACTGTTCTCATCCCTAAAATATATCCACTATTCATGATATTAGCTTGCATTATATGAATATCATGCACTCAGCATGGTAGGATCCTTAAACACATTTTTTCATCCATGAAATACAACCATGCCCATGTTGAACCTGACAACTTTTTAGCAGTACACAACAGCTTGACACAGTAGTCAAGTGCAAGAAAGGCTGAATCGAGTTGAGATTTCCTGAATCGTTCTGAGAATATTCGCTTACAGGACATATGAGATGTTCTGTTTCCTTCAGGTTTAAGAAGTTTGTTCTAGGAAATGTCATACAAACCTTGTCTTTCTTCAGTGCTATTGTGTCACTGTTTTCCTCCACACCTTCTTCTCCCTCCCAAGACTTGCATTATTCTTCTGGTTAGTTTTAAGCTACTTGTGACAGGAAAGAGATAATGTTTTCTCCAACTATTTGGTAGGAATAAATGAGACATTTCAGGACAGCAGATTTCAAAGGTGAGATCTGCTTTTTCTTAGGAGAGTGTTACAGTACGCACAGTTTTTGCATCTCTTTGACCACATATTTTCATTGAAGTCAATTTGTTTTGTGATACTGAAAAGCTCCTGATTTCACATTTCATTGTGAGCTTGTTTGCATTGCAATAAAAGGGGAAAAACTGCAGAAAAATCAGAACCCAGGTTGTGTGAATGATAGTCTTACTCTAGAGCTTATTTTTTATAACACTATATAGTTAAGATACAGTGATAGTCCACCCTGAAATGTAACCCAAACCCAGCTAGAAGTGTAGAAGACTGGAGAAAGGAGGGCTTAAAATTATCGCTCAAAGTCTGTCCTACCTGAGAGTAGCTGTGTCAGTGTAAATTTACCATTCTTCCTTTCTCTCAGCAATTTGAGATGCATTCTGACCCTCCTGGTGTTACTGGGGTTGGGGACTGTTGGCACTAAGGGTTTGTGGGTAGGCAGTAAAGAGGAAAACAGCAATAATGTGTGTATACAGTGGAGGGTAAATGTGTTACACAGCTGTTGTTTTGCTCTGTAAGGCACAAGTAATCCTTGGAGGGTGAGACCTAGGAAATACAACAGCCGTGGTCTGAATGGCCTGGTGCCACCAGAGCAATTTCCTTCAAATGCTGATTCTATTCAGTGTTAACCAATAGCACATGAATCATCAGGCCAAATTCATTTCAGATGTACAATTCTCTTCATTCTATACATTTGATCACTGGCTGGGATTAGGTGAAACATGTAGAATGGTGGTATACACTTCTCATAGAAAAATCTGCATGTGGCCATGGCTGGGGAGGATGGATGTAAATCTTCAAGAGCAGAGAAACACGGGAAATTTTGTGGCTGTGACTTTAAGTTGACGCTACACAAAAAGATTCCATCATAAAGAGGAATAGTTTAGATATTCACTAGCAGAACTGTGACAAAATGATGCATGCATCCTACTAGGAACAGTCACATGAAAATAAAGTCACTACTATTTTAATTGTGTTCCTTAATGAATCGTGTTTTCCAAGAGATTACGCTGAAATTATACTTTTGTATGTAACAATCATGACTGAAGCTTGTCCACTTTTTATCCTGTAGCAGTGAAACTGGGTGATTACTTTGCAATCCCTCTGACAGTGCTTGACAAGGCCTTAATCTCATTCTACAGGTAATAGACTAAGGAATATATTGAGTACACTGGGTAATTAACTGGAACTGAAGTAATTAAACAAATAGAATAAGTGGCACTTCTTGCAGGCAGAATTTGAAAAAGAATGGTAGCATGAATGATCATAAAGAACTGTTTCAGAAGCACGGACAGGAGAGACAGAGGATTAAGGCTCTGGTAAGGGGTTAAAGTACAGCAAACTTGTGGAATCATATCAGCTTTTTCTGAGTTCTAAAGAACATCTTTCCCATGTGTATGTTCCACTTCTGCATGCAAACAATTTTACTAACATAAGGAAAACTCAATCAAATCTGTGTGTAGGTAACTAAATTTTACTCATATATACCCCATCTGTTAAAATGGAATTTTGTATACACATCCTCCACAGTAAGTGGGTAGGTTTCCAAGGCTGTCAAGTGGCTTTTAAAACGTCTTGAGATCTTGAGGCTAGGAACTTAAATTTTATATTTGGGTGCTGAGCACTGTACACTATTCTGCTGGCCATCCCGAAGAACAAGAAAGCCAAAGAACATCCAAGGACATAGTATAAACAAACAAGGACAGTATGTATGAGAGCACCTAATTTGAGGAGCGGGGGTTGTCTATACAAATCTGTGAATGTATAACAGGAATTGGAAATGTAAGAACTGAAGCTCAATGTCTATCAGACTATCAAGATACGTAAAATAAGTTGCATAGGCAAACAGGAAAATTGTTAGTGTGCCAAGTCTTTTGTTCTTCCTGTTTAGGCCATCTGGGGGCAAACAATAGGGCCACATAGCCAGATCTCTGTGAAAGAGCATTCTTGAGCTTCTCAGTATCCACTTCAGAAGCTATACAAAGACTGGACAAGGGCTTTTCTGGTTGTGTTTCTATAATAGTCAGAAATGCTTTAGTTTCCAAACTTGGGACCTTTAGAGCATGCCACAGCTTCTTGCATCTCCCTGAGCTCACTTTTCTTTCTAAAAGGGCAGGTGAAGGAATCATGTATAATCTAAGTTTGTACCCAAAATGCATGAATTTGCATTTCTGATGTACCACAGAACACATCTGTCTTGCAGAACGCACATAGTGTCTATCATCTCTTATTGTAGATCTGATCAAGTTAGACTGTTATTACTGTTTCAGGTGGTGTGTCTGAAATTAGGCACTTAGAGGGAAAATCCAGAGAGAGGAGATAAAGACCTAGGACTTGCTAAGACTGGAAGTGCCAAGAGAAGCTTCATTTAGTATCCACATCACCAGTTCACTGGAGTAAGAATCGTGACCTTGCACCACTATAAGGTGGAAAAGTAATTCTCTCTTTATCAGAGAGTAGAGTTTGTATATATCTAAAGCTATCAAGATGACTACAAGTTCCACATGTTTCAGATTGTAAATAATGATGGTTATCACTAGACTACAGTTGGACTTAAAAAAAAACCCTTCTTCTTATAAAATCCAGACTTTATAAACAATTACAGCAATATATAATTATATAGAATAATTAAAATGTAGATTGCAATCTCTTCTTTCCTCCCTGTACTTTTCTTCCGTACTTTGTTTTTTCAACAACCCTTCTAACAAAGAAGAATCCTTTGAGAAATATTTGTGGTAGATATGAATGACAGTAATTCTATTTGCTAAGGTTGACTAATATAATGGCCAGTATTTTAAAATTAACTTTGATGAGTACTTCTGTCTACAACTGTTAATCCCTTTTTAAACAATTAATACAACCCTCATTGAAAATCTCTAGGCAGGGATAGATTTTATTCCTAAATAAATTAAAGCTAAATATAAATAGAATTTGCATGTTGAATATGAAAATTTGCAGGAGTTCAAGATCCTTCGGGTAGCAAGGAGGGTGCGCAGTAAGCTTGTTACCCTGGACTTCAGGAGAGCAGACTTTGGTTTCTTCAGGGATCTGCCTGCTAGACCACCATGGGATAAAGCACTGGAGGGAGGAGGGGCACAAGAAAGCTGGCTAATACTTAAGGACCACCTCCTCCAAGCTCAGGAGCGATGCATCCCAAAAAAGAGGAAGTCAGGCAAAAATGCCAGGAACCTAAATTGATGGACAAGGAGCTCCTGGACAATCTCACAGAACCTGGAAGGAAGGCAGAGACCTCACTTGCTCCACCAGTATTTGCTAGTTACCTTGTTTGGGGAAGGAAGAGAGCGGAAAAGTGTACTCACATACCAACCCTGCAACCAGAAAGGTCATAGGTCATCACTGCACAGAAAAAGGAAGCCTACAGAGGATGGAAGCAAAGGCAGGTAGTAGAGGAGGAATACAGAGAAATCGTCTGACCATATGGGGATCAGGTTAAGAAAGCTAAAGCCCAGACACAGTTAAACCTGGCCAGGGATGACAAGGGCAACAAGAAATGCTTCTATAGGTATGTCAGTGATAAAAGGAAGACTAGGGAAAATGTGGGCCCTCTCCAACAGAATACGGGAGACCTGGTTACCTGCTATATGGATAAGGCTGAGATACTCAACAACTTTTTGGACTTGGTCTTCACTGGCAATTGCTCTAGCCACACTGCCAAGTCACAGAAGGCAAAGGCAGGGACTGATAGGACGAGGAACCACCCAGTGTAGGAGAAGACCAAGTTCAGGACGTTCTGAGGAACCTGAAAGTGCACAAATCCATGGGACCTGATGAGATACATCCAAGGGTCCTGAGGGAACTGGCGGATGAAGCTGCCAAGCCACTTTCCGTAATATTTGAGAAGACGTGACAGTCTGGTGAAGTTCCCACTAACTGGAAAATGGGAAACATAATGGCCATTTTCAAAAAGGGGAAAAAAGGAAGACCTGGAGAACTACAGGCTAGTCAGTCTCACCTCTGCGCCCGTCAAGATCATGGAGTAGATCGTCCCGGAAACCGTGCTAAGGCACAAATAAGGAAGTGATTGGTGACAGCCAACATGGCTTCACTAAGGGCAAATTGTGCCTGTCAAATTTGGTGGCCTCCTACAATGGGGTTACAGTGTTGGTTGATAAGGGAAGAGCAACTGACATCATCTACTTGGACTTGTGCAAAACCGTTGACACTGTCCTGCACAATGTCCTTGTCTCCAAATTGGAAAAGTATGGATTTTATGGATGGACCAGTCAGTGGATAAGGAATTGGCTGGGTGGTGACACTCAGAGTTGTGGTCAATGGCTCGATGTCCAAGTGGAGACCAGTGATGAGCAGCATCCCTCAGGGGTTGGTACTGGGACTGGTGCTGTTCAACTTCTCTGTTGGTGACATGGAAAATGGAAGCTGTGTGGTGTGGTTGACATGCTATAGAGAAGGGATGCAATCCAGAGGGACCTTGACATTCTTGAGAGGTGGGCCTATGCGAACCTTATGAAGGTCAACAAGGTCAAGTGCAAGGTCCTGCACATAGGTCAGGGCAATCCCAAGCACAAATGCAGGAGAATGGATTGAAAGGGGCCCTGTGGAGAAGGTGTTTTTGTTGATGAAAAGCTCAATATGAGCCAGCAATGTGCATTCGCAGCCCAGAAGGCCAACAATGTGCTGGGCTGCATCAAAAGAACCACGACCAGCAGGGCAAGGGAGGGGATTCTACTTCCTCCACTCTACTCCTGTGAGACCCCACCTGGAGTCCAGTTCTGGGGCCCCCAACATAAGAAGGACATGGACGTGTTGGAGTGGGTCCAGTGGAGGGCCAAGAAGATAATCAGAGGGCTCGAGCACCTCTGCTGTGAAGACGGGCTGAGAGAGTTGGGGTTGTTCAGCCTGGAGGAGAGAAGAGAACGCTCCAGGAAGAATTTATAGTGGCCTTCCAGTACTTAAAAGGGGCCTACAGGATAGATGGAGAGGGCCTCTTTATTAGGGAGTGTAGCAATAGGATGAGGGTAATGGTTTTAAACTGAAGGATTGCAGATTTAGGTATTAGGAAGAAATTCTTTACTGTGATGTTGGTGAGGCACTGGAAGAGGTTGCCCAGAGAAGTTTTCGATGCCCCATCCCTGGAAGTGTTCAAGGCCAGGCTGGACGGGGCTTTGAGCAATCTGGTCTGGTGGGAGGTGTCCCTGCCCATGGCAGGGGGGGTTTGGAACTAGATGAACTTTAAGGTCCCTTCCAACCTAAACAGTTCCATGTTTCTAAATTGCTCATACCACACCAGCAAGGTATCTTATGTCCTGATATGGTTCAGGGAGTAAAATATTTTCTGTCTTGCCACTTGGTACTTCTTTTACATTGTTGCCTGTTTTTTCTGTGTGAAATTCTTGTAAGGATCAAAGTACCAGGCAACATTTTTAAAAAGAAGTGTTGAGGATATGATACCAGATTTGCTAAGATACTTAGGTTACCTTGTATATAGATATGTTGTTAGCAGTATTTTTAAAATGGCTGGTATAACTTTTCTTGTTAAATCACTGGTGTTCAGGGCCTTGCATAAGAACTCATCTTTGAAGGAGCTGTCTATTTAAAAAATTTTATGTTCAAATCCTTTTGTGAAGCTGGATGATTCCTCGTAGAATTACAGCCAACAAAAGTATAGTACACTGTTTTAATCCCTTGTCAGTTTTTGATGTATTACTAGAAAATATGACACAGGTATGTACCGTACTGAGTTTTTTAAAAGGGCTTGATTTATTTTTTTGCAAGGAGAGCAGTTGTAGCATTTATGAATACACACGCTATGTGAGATGCAAGTTAATCACATTTTAGGGTGTCACCTGATCTTTACAAAGTAAACCTTCTTCCTAAGTGCAGCAGAGCAGAACTGATTGGGTCCATTACAGTAATTTGTGCTTTTCTCTAGGAGATACTAAACTTCATGGACTTTCAATAGGTTCCAGTAAGGAAAAATCCTCTCTGGACATAAATTGCACACTTGGCAGCTGAGATAAGTTGAGCATGGTTCCTGCTGGCTCAGTCAAAACAATATTCCTCTGGTAGAATTTTAAGTATCCCAGATGAACTGTGTTCAAAGTTTAATTGTCACTGAAGTTGAGGGAATTGCCCTCTACTACTTAGTTCAACCATAAAACAACTTCACTGTTTCAAAACCACAGGTACGCATTGCTATTTTTGCAAAGAAAATATGATTGTAGTAAGAACTGTCAAAAAATTTAATACATAAATTGTCTTTCCTCAAGATTTTTTACTAAAAAATAAATAAATAAAATCTATAACTGTTGACACTGGAAAGTCATTCTGCCCCCCTCCCACCTTTTCCTTATATTGGTTTAGGAGTGTGTGCCTTTTCTTCTTCCTTATGCTTTTGCCGTAACCTTTCTGAAGGGACTCTGAAAGAAAGGAAACTAGAAAAGAGTGCAAATCAGAGTGAAAAATCAAGATTCCAATGCATATGATAAAGATTTACATTAACTCTTTTAAAATAAATGAAATCTCTTCCCTTTGTCAAAAGCTGTGAAAGTAACATAAAATTCTTTATTTTCTTGGCATTTCCATTTTTTTTCTGATTAGCTTTACATAAATAAAAAGTAATTCAAATATTATAAAAACAAATAAAACCGAATTTTCTATACTTTGTCTATTAAAATGTATGATTTTTATTTGCTTCTTTCTTTTATTCAATTATTTTTTATTTTTTCTGTAAATTTTTTCCTTTATAACAGAATTCTAATTATTTCATAGCAGTTTTCCTCTGTTCCTTGCTGATACACAATGCACTATTCACACATTTTTCATGGAAGTCTTTACTGCCATCCATGATTCTTGTCCAAAGAGAAGAAAAATTGAAAACTAACGTAAAAAAACAGAGACAAGTGTGAAATGCTGTAGAACTTTACTTATTTAGCATGGCTAACTACGACGTTAGATCCAGTTTATAGTATATAGCTAGTGTAGCAGTTTCTTTTGATTTTTATCCATCACGCATGGGCTAAAACTAGATTCTTCTCACCAATGATATTCTGCCCACTTTGCATTCTGTGGCCAGCAGATGGCTTGTACTTTGACTAAAGATTTAACTTTGAATAATGGCCTATCCTGCCTTAGTGTGAGACTACCAGTGGTGCAGGTGGTGGTTGTCTTTTAGATTGGGTAGATTGGCCCATCAATCTTTCTGTGAATAGCATAGCTTATATTTATTTATAAATATTTCTGATGATGACATTTATACTTTCCTGGCATGGTTTTAGCATGCAGAAAAACCCCTGAGAAATCAAGAACTGACTATACTTTTTTATACTCTGTTATATATAATTGATTGTATTTTAAGAAAAAGGGTTAGGAGAGAGAAATTGACACTAGTACTATCATAAACTATTAGCATACCTTAAATAATGCTAAGATAAGCTACATGATAAGTATCTTCTTAGTTTCAGTCATGCATATAAGTGGTGGTTTGCACAGAATTATTTGCTGCTTTTAATCCAGTATGGTATTGGTCAGACAAATCTGTGGTTCAGTAGGGGAAACTGGCAGGAGGGTTTTTTTAACCCAAGGATTATGTTTCCTCTTTCAACCTGCTCCTCCTCCTACTACTACTACAAAAAAAAAAGAACATTCTACTGCTCAGAAGTCAGAAAGTACAATATTAATCCCTGTGAAAAAACTCTCAGCTCTAAGAAGTTTTAACTATAACTCCAGCATCTGAAGAACATATAATGAATGGCTGGTGACCTACTTTTTGCTCTTTAAATCTTTATGAATTGTGCCCTAAATCTCAAAGTCATCTACAACATGCTTTCTAAGAGAGTTTAAAAATACAGAATTAGAATGAGGGCAAGACTGTAGTGTCACATCATTCAAAAGGAAAATATTGTATTGTACAAATTTCTGGGATAATAGTAATACCTTTCCTTGGCTTTGAAATAAAGGGCCCTGTGAACATTTACTGTTCAAATGTCAAATTAAGAGTTTCTGAAATCCCACAGGTTTCATCTACACATTTTTATTTCATAGTTTGACGAAAAGTCATCCAGAAATGGAAAAGGTTTCACAGCTGATTCAGAGAGCTTTTAACCTCAGACATAGTTACAACCTGTGAAGAGTAACCGAGTGTCCCAGGTGTATCCTGCACAGGGAAAGAAGGGTAAGACAACAGAATATGTGGAAAGTCGGAGGCTTTTTTAATAATTTCCTCATGGAATTGCAACAAACCAATGAGATTAACAGATTGAGATAGGCTTTCCCAATGCTTATCTTCGCTTTTGGCACCACATCAGTTAGCTAAACCCAGAAACAAATAACCAAGTGTCATTGTATCTAAGTAAAGTAAGAAAATGAAAGATTGCCTTTCTTTTACAACTCTGTTCAGCTGTCCAATGCTGTCCATCAAAGTGTATAAATCCACCCTGTCCTTCAAAACACAAATGCAATGGAACTTAAGCAACTGCTTGCAAGTGAGCACATGGTTCAATTTGTAGCATACAGACACATTTCAAATACTTTGCGGAAAGAGAACTGTTATGCAGTGGTGTCACATCAGCCAGATATCGGTTGTTAAATTTTAAGGGGATAAGAAAAATTACAGCTAAATTAGTTTTTTTTTTTAAAAAAAAAAAAAAAAAAAGTGATGAAATAAATTATAAAACAACAGTAGGATTCTTTTTATCCATTTTAAGAAAATTGGTTAATTTAGCACTTGAATGCAAATATGCCTTCTCCATATGCCAAGAAATGTCAAATGAGTGTGGTATAATTATTCTGACACTATTAAAGTATTATTCTGTTCAATCTAAACACAATCTTATGTTTTTCATGAGATAATGTGGTAGATTAAAAAAATCTTCCTAGCACTGAAATATTCAACATTAATAGGTACGGGATTTTTATAACAAGTTACGTATGTCTAATGTGTATTTAAAAGTAAAAAAAAAAACCAACCATCATTAGTAAAGAATGTAAGACTGACAGTTCAAAATGATGAATAGTCCCCTGTCGAGATCAGGTAGAGATCGAAGTAGAAGAGTGATAACAGTGTTTAGTGCATTCTGTGGTCTTCTGCACCATTCTTCAGTTGTCCAATGTTATAGACCTACTTTAACTTTGAGACCACTATAAGGAACTAACAGCATGAGAAGAAGTTAGTTTTCTAAAGGTCATTGAGTGGTCTCTGATGAGATCCTTATCAATGCTGCCAGTACGTGTTGTAGTGATAAAGACTGCAATGCAGGTAATTGGCACCTCCATCAACACATTCTACATTGAGTAGACTTCACAGGACCAAATAGTTCATATATTCTCCAGATTTTCTTACCATATAGCTTTATTAAACATAATCGGTGTGAGATGGGGTGTTGGTTAACTTTTTACTTTAGTTACGCATTTGTCCCTAAAAACATAACTGAGCAGTGTGGAGGCAAGGCATATTTGTACTTCCTGATAGAGTGTCAATATCAGAAGGAAAAGATGTGAGCTTTTCATGTTGCTTTTTCTTATCTGAATACTATCAAGGAAGTTTGTCATTAGGACACCCCATAATATCTCTCCCTATGTTACGTTTAGATACTTCCATATATTTAGGAAAAAAATCCCATACAGTCTTAGGTTGTCCTACCAAGTGGAGTCCGAAAATTAAGTGTATCACTGTGCACATACTCCTTATACCTGCACCAGCTCATGTAGACCATGAATAGAAGCCAAGATAACGATCATGTTAGAATCCCAGGAATAAAAGTTACTAGATAAATACAAAACTTGATTATGACGATAACATCTTTGTTCATATTGAAGCAGTGATGGACAGGTTGCTAATGCATTAAGATTTCTTATTTGATGGATATGCCATTCTGCAAGTTGGTGGTTCAACATTAACTTTGATAGAAAGAGACATCTTACTGCTGTGCCTCACTTTTAAAAGGATTACCATAGCTGCCTATACTCAGCACTTAAATTGGACTGAAAGAAGTGCCATATCCATCCATCATAACCAAATGACATATTTTCATCAGTTCTTAACAAAATTGAATTGCTTGGACAGTCTGCTGAGATAAATTTAATGCTCTTTGAGAAAAAGAGTATTCTTGGCCTTGGCAGCTGAATATCAAACACAGAAGAAGTGTTCATAGAGCAGCAATTTAGTGCATAGTGAAACCCCTAAATCTAACGGAACTGTTATTTTCCTACAGTTTTTTAGTTGCTTTTCTTTTCACTTTTATATTTGCTAAGAAGATACGCTTTTCTCATGGTTTTAAATATGATTTGATTTTTTTGTAAAATCTACCTTGAAGGTAGGAAAAGAAAATTCTGTCTTAGCTCTGTTGTTAACAAGTGGGTATATAAACCCTCAACCAAAGTTAATCATGGAAAAAATATCAGAAATTAGGTAGAAATTTGTGATCTTAGAACTGGTCAAAAAGTGGACAGGAAAGTGAATAATGCCATGTGTCCCTCCCACTATCGTCCTCTGAAATGAATTGAATATATTCAAACATGTGCCCATACATATAAAACTAAGCTTGAACCAATTCCAAGTCCTGAAACCAAGCACTGGGTTTTCATTTAATTGTTAAAATAGACTGTGACTCTACTTGTTTCTGGATTTCAGATAATTACTGAACCTAGTAGGAATTAAATATCTCACTTTTGTTTAAAGCGTTATCCCAAACTGCTCCCACCCTAACATGGCAGAGATGTAGTGTGTGGTATACTTTGTAAGGAACATGATCTGTTCTTTGGGACCTCCAGAACAATTTTCCAACCTAAAATAATTTCATTACTCCACTATCTTACACCAGGAATGACCCCAGTGCTAAAGACTTGAGATAATACAGAAAAGAATACCCAGGATACAATGACATAAAGGAAGAATACTTCCAATAAATTTCATTAGTTAGCTAAAAATGTGAAAGAGGTCAAAACCAGAATAAGACCTTATGCTAAACACTCTAACAGTAGATGCTCCATCTAATGGAGCAGAACAAGGAAGTAAATTTTCAAGAAAGTATATCAAGGAGGCACAGCCAGTGTTATTTTCCTACTGTGCTTTGAAAAAATCTAAATTTAAAAGCAAAATGAAGTATTTAGAAATAGTGATGTAATATATTACCATGGCCAGCTATAAACCACAGTATCTTTTTATACGTGCAAATACTATTGGAAATATTAAAAAAATGCTAACAAACCAAATTAATGTGCAAGCAAGAGAAGATACATCTCCTTAAATTACTGGAATTTATGCTAACGAACTGTATTTTATTAGGTACTATCACTGAGATTTATCTGATAGATATACAGAACCTCAAGACCTAAACAATGATACTGTGATTTTGTTAATTTTAAACCTGAACAAGATTTTATTTGCTTTAAATGTGTTTTTTTAATGCCCTGTTCTTTTCTGGGATACACATTCTTCTTCTTGTGCCATATCCCACATTAAGACCCTGGAAGGTTTAGAGGCTTACAACAGAAGAGTAATTTAGTAACATAAGCTATATATAGAAAAGACAATTCAATGAAGAATAGATTCTGAAAATGAGTTTCAGTTATCAGAAAATGTCCTACTTTATTATTTCTCATGTATTTTCTGATAACTCAAACTCATTTTCAGAATCCATTCTTCATTGAGCTATCTGTCTGTTCTATAAGCTTTAGTCAAGAAAATCTTCCAAGCATGCTTCTTTCTTGGTAAGTTTGTTTACTAGTCTAAATTTCTGCATTAAAGGCAACTACATTCCTGATGAAGCTTGTTTGGATTAAGATATGTTTCCAGTAAAGTTTGAGTGTATTTTATTGAATAACAATGGAAAAAATAATGCTTCTAGTAAGGTACCAAAAAATACTAGGATCATCCAGATCCTTTTTTGTCCTCATATATTCCATGTAGGTGAAAGAAATTATTTTATTGCTGTTAAGTGTAATCATAAAACGTGCAAATTCCATGTAGCTTAACCAACCGCGAAAACAGTCTTTTCTTCTCTGAAAATTAACTTCTACTACTACTATTCTTTGAACTTAAATAAAAAATAGTTTTTCCAGCACTTGAATAAAGAAGCTGGTACCAAGTCTGTAGTCTACCTGCTCCGTATAATGTTGAATGTACATAGTCAAATCAACCTCCTGATATCAGCGTCTTTTGGCACAAACCTTCAATCACAGAATCACAGAATGGTAGGGGTTGGAAGGGACCTCTAGAGATCATCTAGTTCAACCCCCCTGCTAAAGCAAGTTCACCTACTGCAGGTGGCACAGGATAGCATCCAGGCAGGCTTTAAGTATCTCCAGAGAAGGAGGCTCCGCAACCTCTCTGGGCAGACTGTTCCAGTGATCTGTCACCCTCAAAGTAAAGAAGTTTTTTCTCCTGTTCAGATGGAACTTCCTGTGTACCAGTTTGTACCCGTTGCCCCTTGTCCTGTCACTGAGAAGAATCTGGCCTCATCTTCTTGACACCCGCCCTTTAGATATTTATAAGCATTGATGAGATCCCCTCTCAGTCTTCTCTTCTCCAGGCTAAACAGATGCAGGTCTGTCAGCCTTCCCTCATAAGAAAGATACTCCAGTCTCCTGATCCTCTTCACAGCCCTCTGCTGGACTTTATCCAGTAGTTCCTTGTCTTTCTTGAACTGGGGAGCCGAGAACTGGACACAGTACTCCAGATGTGGCCCCACTAGGGCAGAGTAGAGGGGGAGGATGTCCTCCCTGGACCTGCTGGCCACGATCTTTTTAATACACCCCAGGATACGATTGGCCTTCTTAGCCACAAGGGCACACTGCCTGGTCATCCTATTGTCTACCAGGACTCCCAGGTCCCATTCCACAGAGGTGCTTTCCAGCAGGTCAGCCTCTAACCTGTACCAGTGCGTGGGGTTATTCCTCCCCAGGTACAGGACTTGCTGAGGGTACACTCTGTCCCCTCATCCAGGCCACTGATGAATATGGTAAGCAAGACTGGACCCAGTACTGAACCCTGGGGAACACCGCTAGTAACAGGCCTCCAAATGGACTCTGTGCTGCTGATCACAACCCTCTGAGCTCTGCCATTCAGCCATTTCTCAGTCCACCTCACTGTCCACTCATCTAACCCACACTTCCCACCAGGATGTTATGGGAGACAGTATCAAAATCCCTGCTTAAGTTGAGGCAGACTACATCCACTGCTCTCCCTTCATCCAGCCAGTCAGTCATGCCATCATAGAAGGCTATCAGATTGGTCAAGCATGATTTCTCCTTGGTGAATACATGTTGACCACCTTCCTTTCCTCCACATGCTTAGAGATGAGATCCAGAATGGACTGGGCCATCACCTTTCCAGAGATGGAGGTGAGGCTGAGTGGCCTGTAGTTTCCCGGGTCCTTCTTCTTGCTCTTTTTGAAGACTGGATTGACAATGGCTTTTCTCCAGTCTTCAGGCACCTCTCCCATTCTCCATGACCTTTCAAAGATGATGGAAAGTGGCTTTGCAGTTACATCTGCCATCTCCCTCAGTACTCGCGGATGTATCCCATCAAGGCCCACGGATTTGTGTTTTTCAAGTTTTCCTAAAGATCCCTGTCCTGACCCTCCTCAACCAAGGGAAAGTCTTCCTTTCTCCAGGCTCTCTCTCTTACCTCCAGGGTATGGGATTCCTGGGGTCCAGCCTTAGCAGTAAGGCCTGAAGCAAAGGTGGCATTCAGTAATTCTGCTTTCTCTGCACCCTCTGTCACCAGGGCACCCACCTCATTCAGCAGTGAGTCCACATTTTCCCTAGCTACTGATGTACTTGAAGAAGCCCTTCTTATTGTCCTTAACATCCCTTGCCAGATTTAATTCCAAGTGTGCCTTAGCCTTCCTCGGTGCATATCTGCATCCTCTGAGCATTACTAATGTGCAACTGAATGTTGGCAAATGTTACTGTAAGTGTTAAGACATAATATGAACAAAGTATTTAAGTGATAGCAGGCAGTTAGATTTATACCAGGCTTTTTCTGAAGTAAGAAATGCCTGTGAAGGTCATTTGTTAGGCATCTTATTTATCATGTCAACACATTTGATGCAAAGGTGCAACACCAAGTGTGCTCAGTACATGATAAAATTAGAAATGTGACAAAGCTTGTCAATCGATATCTGTAGTAAATGTTTCCAAAGCACTTTTAATTTTAAATCTGACTGTGTAGAAATCAGATAAGAATCACTAATTATTACAAATGTATACATCTCAGTAAACACATTTCAGAGTGTTTGTTTCTCAATTTTCTCTCTTCATCTGTTTGCAAAATCTTCAAATTATAAATATAAGTTGTAATATATAGATTTCAATACTTCTATTTTAATCAAGCAGCTGCAAAGAGTCAGCAGTTTACTCTTTGTTTATGTTTATGCAAGCTTTTATAACCCACTGATTATGAGATACATCACCTAAGGAGCAAACCAAACTTCTAAGTAGCACATTTGTAAGTATCCCCAAAAGCAACCCAGTATGCATACAAACTATAACTCATGAGTGATGAGGGACTCTGCAATAACACACTGCTGTAAACAGCTGACTGTTTATGAACACAGTGGCACAGTAACCAGTTATATATAGACTATATTACTGTAGCCATGAGCATCTTTCAGAATGTGAAGCTGAGTATGCAGAGTTGAGGAGTTCATGAGTGACCTATAACAACAAAGCAGAATGCCCTCAGAAGTGCTCTGTGCAAGAAGAAGAAATATTAGAAAGTATTTCAGCATAATATTTCACAGAGTTACTTAAAATCTGGTATTTCTGTCCCAGGAGATTTTTCTGATATTTTCATTCAAAATTATGATGAAAAGAGTCATATTTTTTTTTAATATTTGCCAGTGGGCCTGTGTAATAATGTACTGCAAAAATTTGAACAAAAATCCCTTCTGAAATACTTAAACACCAAATTTCTTATTTTAAATATTACATATTTTTGTGAATTCTGTAAGATCATCCCAGTCTCTGCTTTAAGTCAGAGTTTTCCTTAGGACCCACTGATATGAGATGTTTTGAGAATGACAAGATGGCAGGATCAATTTTATATTATCAATTATTTCTGCAAATGGATACTTTCAAATAAAATGTAAATCTTTGTGTACCAATTTGCAATTTTCTGATTTTTTCTTGTAAAAATAGAAAACAAAATGGCTGAGAACTTACAGTGCAGTTATACCTATTAGAAAAAAAGGTGCGAACAACTATTAATTCTTTGATATTGACTTCAATAAGTGGAATTTTAAGGACTTATAAGAGAAGCAATTTGTATATAATATTTGTAAATAGTACGTCTGCTGTGTTTGGGAATAAAGACAAAGCTTCAAAGACTGTGATATAAAATGAACAGTTTGCTGTAATCAGCTTTTAGTGCGATTATAAATAGCTTTTTACAACCATTTCTTTCCAATTTTGTGCTTCCTATTGCTTACCTTGGTAATTATATTATGTTTTTAAAAAGACATGATTCTGAGTGCAGCTCAGAATGTTATGTTTTATCACCTACATGTCATTAGTCATCAAGCGTTTATAGTGTTTCATGGTTTTTGGTAGGACAGTTAGCACCATCAAGAAAAGTCTGCGCCGTCAGCTTCACCACGGCATTGTGGAACAACTAACACACTGCAAGTTGCTAAATACTCTTTCCATCACAGACTAGAAATGCTGCATTACATTTTACAGATACTCTGGTTCTTGCTGACGAAGTTCTGGATTTGTTATTTGGCATCGCATCAGACAATGCCTTGTAAAACCTTCAAAGGCATTTCACTTTTTTTACATTAGTTATCTGGGCAGAGAAGACAAGAATTAATGGTCCAAGAGAACACCGAATACCTTCCACAAACTTGCATGTGAGGCTGTAGGAATGGAGCATAATTCTGAAAAAGCATGTTTTTTATTTAAACAAATCATCTAAATAAAAACTGTGTGAGAGAAGGCACACACAGAAATGTTAAACACCTCTTACATACCTGATATGCTTAAAACCTCAATGCTGAAAAGGGAACAATAGTTAGAAAGCAATTGCAGATATAAACGCATAAAATACATTATCAGTGTTGGTAGTGGAGATAATGACTTACTGTTTGCTGCTTTTGTTTTCTTCCGCTGTTTCAAGTGTGCTGAACTTAGCGTAAAAACAAATGCACATCTGAAACAGAAATGCACATTTATATACATACACACACCAACATTTAATTTTTTTGTTTTAGAAGCAGCATTTCTAAGTGTAATAAAAATAAAAAGACAAAATATCCATCTGTGACATCAAATGATAAATGACATTCAAAATTTAGTGACATAAACAGAATTTTTCCATTAATTCCATTGGATATTATATTACAAACGTAATAATTGTTGTTGGTTTTTTAAATACAAATCACACAGTTTTCTTTCTAACTGTAACTTATCCAGGTGTCTTTAGTGATCTGATATCTTAAATATCTAAGGAAGTGGTAATTTGGAATAAGCAAGCAATATAGCAGAGGATTTTCAATATAAATGAGAAAATTTGCCTTTAAGGGTTGTTCTGAGGGTGACAATATTGCATTAGAACACCTTAGCTCAGCCAGAATATCTTTTGTGTAAATCAGTGTGTCTCAAGCAGTGAGAACTGCAGTGAGTGGCAGAATTATTTCAAATAAATGCATTTTTACAATCCACTCAAAATAAGTATGAGTGCTTATAAATAATTTGTGCAACTGTTTTCATTGAGAGAACAGACAATTTCATGCAGAGTTTCACTGGAAGTTCAGTAGGGGTGTACTTATATTAATGCATCTTTTCTTGGTTGCTCAGAGAGTACTAAAAGTACGGCAGACAGCAGAGAAGCACTAGGAAGCTACTAGTGGGTACAGAGTTAAAATTACAGGTCATCTTCTCTAGACAGTCTGTACATGCTGGGCCTCACATCTTCCTTTTTATAAACAAACTTACATCTGGGCCAGAAGAAGACAGGTAGTATTTTACATAATCATACTTTCCAGATAAGAATAAAGACTATATAATTGGTGCCAGACTAAAAATTTGTATAAGAAGCATTCATCAGTTCCCGCAAGGGATGAAAATTTGTTTAAGTCCTATGTACAAGGACATATATATGACCATAATCCCTTTTTTTCCCTGTATTTTGTATTGATTTTAATTTTAACCATGGAACTCTTTAGGCATTTTGCTTACATTGTACAAATAAAATAATACATAAAATTCCTCCCCCATGCCATATGCATAGACTTACATTTCCTCTGAGACTGACAGCCTTAGTAGACTTTGCACATATCTTCTACATTCTGAAACATAAGCCAGTTTACAAAGTTTGCATACTCTCTTGGAAAAGAAATCATAAAAGTTCATGACATGATTTAACTTTTCTGTGTATTCCCTCCTTGAAGTGGTTTGCAGGACCAAGTGAAATCAGGCCACTCACAAATGGCAGTTCATTGCCTCTAAAGGGAATTCCACCTTTTCTATAGCACTTTGGTTTCTGGTTTTTGATATTACAATATTAAAGACATCAATTATGCAAAAGGTGAACTAAAGCAAACCCCCTAATTAAATTATGCAGGATTTAATTTCAGCTCTAACCAACAACTCTCAACAAGATCTTTCTGTGTGAGGTACTGTTTAAAGCAAGCAAATGAGCAAATCCTCAAAACTCTACTTCATGTCATTTATATGTGCTGCTTTAGACCTTTATTGAGTAAGGATCTAATGGAGACAAGATGATCATATTCTTAACAGCAAACAAAAAGCTTTCAAAAAATGAGAAACGAAAGCACAGAACCTGAAATCAGAGTAATTTCAAGGTACCATAAATGGAAAAAAAAGGGAATTTGAGGGGACATCAAGAGGAACATCCCCTGCAGTGGCACAGTGCTCTGAAAAACGCCAGAAGTATTTGAATGCTGCCCACGGATTGTACCTGTGAAAGGCCCAGTGATTACAAGTCTCTGGCACACACCCAGTCAAAATTTCCTCCTCCCAATGCTGTGATCAGCTTCTGTTGGAGACATAGCTGTGACAGATAGGTGTTTTATCATGTTACAGGGTGTTCATAAGACTGAATCAAATAATGACACTTCCAACAAAGGGAGAAGTTTAATGGTTTTCCCTTTATCAAATGTGACTGGAGGACAGATTTATAAAAGTATTTAGATGTTAAAGGGCTCAGAAAAATAAGCATTTCAAGAACAGCTAAGCAGACAATATTCTATCTATATTTCTGTATCTAAATGTCTTTCATTTCATTTGCACACACTTCAGAACTGCCTAGAAAATAGGAAACAGCAACCTTAAAAACATAATGCAAATCTGTGTCTTTGTGATTTTGGCTCTGTCTGAAGTACTGCAAGGAATGTGAGTTAAAGAGCAGATCAGTGTGTAATAAACCCATGAACAATGCTCCCTGCATAAGCAATGAGGTCATCTTCTTCAGGTTGGTTGCCGATGGCTCCTGGTGAAACTTATGGCAAATTACATTGCACTTTTCCTGGAGAGACCCTTATTGCCTTCTTTAAGGCACACAGTACTTAGTGAAAGTCAAGATGAGACAGTGGGTGGGCTTTTTGGCCAGAAAAGTCATGATTATATCCATCTTGTTTGTGTTGTAGTTAGGGAGTCTACTGAACCACAGCAAGTTGTTACTTGTCTCTTCAGGTAGTTTTCTCTAAGATAAATCTGCCCAACAGAGTACTAGTCACAAGAAGTCTGGGTGAAAATCCATCAGAGCCAGTTTATCTAGGGCTAAGAACTGTTCCTGGTCTTCTTTGATTTAGTAATATAGACATAACCTGTTAGTTTTGTCTTTCCTTGCCATTCCCACCCCCTTAAATTGGAAACACAGATGGAAAAGCAGTCAGTGTATAAAATAATTGCAACTTATTTGCCTATTGTTAAATGATAAAGCAAAGCAGCTTGTTGAAAGTCCTCTGGAAGAAGGAAGAAGGAAGAAAGAGTCTGAAATGGAAGAGTGGAGCCAATGAAGCAACTGTTTCTTAGCCCCAAGAATTATCACACTTGTGAAATCATATGAGCACTTGACCTCCTTGCTGTTAACAGCAGATGGGAGGAGAAAGGGAAGGAGAAAAGAAGATATGAACAGCAACGTTTCTGAGTCTCTCAGCATTTGTCTGGATCTCCCATTTGCAAAGACTCTATGACTCCTGTTTGGAAAGGCAGACATATCGCAGTGGTGTATTTGTCGGGAAGGTGCAAGAGAAAAGAGAGACTGAAGAACAGGTGCTTTGGGTTATGTAGTGATCTCTGGAACTATTAAGATACGGGGACAAGTACAAGGAAGAAAAAAAAAGATCTGCCAAACACTACAGGGAAGTTAGAGCATATGAAATAAAAATATCAAGAATCCTCCTGGTGCCTCTACTACCATTCAAGTTCAAATAGGCAATGAAAATACACCCTTTATCTGGAACCTGGTGCAATTTCCTATTTCCTCTGTCGTATGATGTCTGCTACTTTATGGTCCAAAAGAGTTTAAGTTTTGCAAGCTATGGAGAAGTTCATGAAGATCTTTGTCAGGACCCATGTCGGACACAGATCTACAATGCGGTTTAAGTGCCAATGTATTGGCCAGTGAAAGACCATTTATAATGTCTGCTCTGCTTCCTCCTCCATACATGGTCTAGTTTAACAATTCTTTTGTTTCCTTTGCTAGCACATATGGTAGTATAATTGTGATATGCCTTTGAGAATAACCTGAAGTTTAATTAGTTCAGTTATTGAAGAGGAAAAGTTAATAGCAAAAATAGATGGTAAAGAACAAGATGGTAAAGAACAAGAGGTACTTTATTTAGACTGCATGTCTAAACTTGTCCTTAAAAGATACTGGGATATCCTCTTTGGATTTATAACCAGGACACTAGAGAAATCCAAGAATAATATTTCTCTAAAATGAAAATCAAATACTGACTAAAAAAGCTAATGTGATCCTTGATGCATAAATGATTGACAACAGACAATTCATATCATGATAATCTTTGGTACTATGTGTAACAACTCCTAAACGGTTGTGTGACTCTAATGTCAGCCACTCAGGAAGAATGCTGAAAACTTGGAAAAGGGCCATAAAAGGCCCCCCAGAATGGGAAAATATTCATTATGACAAATCGCTTTTTTAGATTATCGAGGAGGGGTTGGACCAGATGACCTTTAAAGGTCCCCTCTAGCCCACACTATCCCATGATTCTATGATAAAATGTTAATTGATGGCTTGATCTGCCCTTCAGAATAAACTTATGTGTCTGTATAAACACAGACACCGGGAACTCAAGTTTGATAACTGTTTGACAGCTGAGGTGACACGAGCATTGCAGACCAGAAAAGCTGGGAATTGAATCTCTGTATTTTTAAAGAATATTGTACATCAAATATGTATTATATGAAGATACAGAACATTGTATTGAAGCTCTTAACCTTCAAATATTTTTTAAAGAATTGTGGTAGACCCCTATTAAATGTTTAAATCAAGTTGGGATATTTCTATGCAAGATGCAGTATTTGTAGCAAGTAGGAAAGGAACACAGGATAATCCCAGGGCATGCTTTCTGTAGCAGGACAGACTAAACATTGGCCTTAAATGCTGCTGCCTTCTGGCTTTCAAATCTGTGAATCATCAATCTGAGATTCTTTTTAATTGACTCAGTTCATTGCAAGGGAGAACTTGGGGGTTTAGTCTGTACCATCTGAATACTGACACAGTGTAGAAGCTATCAATAATGTTCATAGTTTACAGACTTTGCTACTGCATTTCCCAGCCTTGATTTAATTATCTCAGAGTTGCCATGGATTCAGAGGATAAACATCCAGGTTTTTCAATATACAAACTGAAAGTATGAAATCCACATGTCGCTGCTTATAATACACAGAAACAAAGTTTATATTCTTTCAGTTGTACAAGGAGTATCAGAGCCAGATGAAATCTAAGGTGTGGGGAGGTGGAACAAGAATTGGGAAGGGAATTTCTTTGGTTTACCCACCTTCCCTAATTATTAGTAACAATCTATTTTTCTAATTAAAATTCCATAGATAGTGTATAAATGGGTGGAATGTTAAACTTTAAATCACTGTTTAAAGCAGCTAAAGAATCCAGTGTTTAGACTGTAATTTCTAAAATGTTTTTTTAATGTCTTTGGAGCAGAAACTAAGGAGGGTATGTTTAGACTGATGTCTATAATTTTTCTTATCCACACATGGATAAGTCCGCTAAGTATTTTCTTTTTGCTTGAAATATCCCAGTGAAAGGAAAATCTCTAGTATTTCTCAGGTAAGTACAGTAGTCTGTGAAATCTGTTATTTAGCAGACAGAGGTCAGGATAGTGAGTTACATATTTTTTTAGTAGCTTATCATGAGTGTACTTCATTGCTTTTCGGGGAATATTTCTTGAAATGCCAAAGCAGGTGTCTTAAAATGCCTCATATTTTGTGCAGTAACCCTCACTCATAAAAACCCTGCTATGCATGTTAAAACTTAATAGCTGGAATATATCATATTAACACACCAAGAGCTATATTGAAGTAACATTATGAAACTGAGACTTATACCCAGAAAAAGGCAGGGAATTTAGTGTAAGTGATTTCACTTGAGCTTTACATCTTTTTGCACTGTGGCTGAGTGACACAAAAGTGTGAAATCAATTTGTGATGTTGAATATTCGAAGGCTGAGACTACAGTGTAAACAAATGCAGGCAAAAGAAATATATGTATCAAAACCTGATTGCTAACTAGAAGGAATGCAGTGGAACTAAAAATGTATCCTTCTCTCAAAGATATACTTACCTTTATGGATGAACATAAACCAAATGAGTTAAACACTTAAGGCTGCCAGGAGCAGGGAACACCTAGCATAATTCTCCTGTTCTATAGTGTCAATAGTTTCCAGTGACCCAGAAAGTGCAATTGCCTAGAAAAAGGGCACTATTTTCTTGGCATTAGTTTTATTCAAAGTTTTTATACTCTGGATAAAATCATTAAAAGGAACCCGGTCCTTAATTGTTGGGACCGTGTGTGCTTGGGGAGTGGGGAGGGAGGAGTTGTCACTGACTATGAGAACAATTATAAGAACAATTAAAACAAATGCAGCTATGGTGCTTTGATTCACTAAAGGCAATTAGTAAGACACATGATTACGGCCATAGAGTGTTTTTTATGGAACTCCTTGTTTCTATCTCATCCACCCTAAGTTTTTGACTTAGGCAGAGTAAATTCCACATAATTCTATATGCTCCTGTGATACACTCCATTTGTGGGTTATTAACAAAGAGATAGGCATCCAAGCTGTGCAGGTCTTTAAGTAGGGCTATAATAATCACTTGTACATGTTAGAAAGGTGGACAGTAGTGAGATGCAGGAATGATCTGTTCTAACGTGGGCAGTTGTAGAGGAAGGTACAAACAAGAATAGCTGGATACATAACAGCCAAATAAACAGTAGGCTCAGTGTCAGGCACCATTTCATAATGGTGAGGTTTAAGGGGTTTCAAGTAGCATCCCTAGAAAAGCAGCAGAAACTTCATCTGTTGAATAATATTTAATGAGATTAGTGAAAGCTTTAGAGAATGATTAGTTGATCAGCTACCAGTGGTATGGGCAAACAAAGTCTTTGATTGTCTCATTTTTTTCAGTCTGATTAGCCAACACTCTTTAGAGACTATATTTTAGACTCTTTAGAGTCTATATTTTAGACTCTTTAGAGTCTATATTTTAACTCTTAGTTAAAATCTCAATCCTGATCATTTAAATAAGAAAGGTACAAGCTATGTGAAACTATGCAAGACATTTATGGTTTTTGCTAATTGTAACTTTGCTCAACATCTTTGTCCTTTGAATAATCAGCTGAAATATATCCACTTGCATTGTCACAACTACACTTTCATAGTCCTTTCAAATATACTTTTACATTGAATGTTTCTTTTTAATAATCCACCATTTTTTGTCTTGTTTCCTGTAACTTTTAATCACCAGCACTTCAGACCTTGATGAGAGGTGCTCTACAAATGCAAATACACAGATACTTTCACAATCCTCACAGCTTTCAGTATCCCATCTCCCTTTCTACCAGGAGACTAGGATCAAATTTAAAGTCAAGGGAAGGAAGAGGACAACACAAATACTAGGAAGAGACTAAGTGCATGACAATAAATCTATGCAATAGATAAAGATTATCTGTGCAATAGATGCAGATAATACACTGTTTTGGACTAGTTCTTCAAACTGTTTGCCCAATCTTCCTTTAAAATGAGTTGAGTTAAACTCATTAACTAAGTCAGGATCTACTTCTAGGAGTGATCTATGTTTCAGTACCACGTGAATTTTTATGACTAAATTATTGCACCGGCTGGAAATATTGCAGATTTTTACAATGGAAATAGTGACAGGCAGACCCTTAGCCATTGTAATGTTAGTAGTGAGACTGTGCAAATGCAAAGGCATTACTGGAGTTCCTGAGGGAATTACAATTACATGATATATATACTTTCCTGATTAAAACCTGCCATCCATGATTTAATGAGGAAGCCTGGGAACACATAAATCCTTTTGCCAAAAGACCTAGATTATTGGGACCAATTCTGCTGTTCACGGCTGAAGATGCCTCAGGTATTAACGTAAGTTGGGTCTTCAGAGTAATGTGGTACTCACACTAAGAAAGGGTAAAGGGAATGAGCCTTGTGCTGGGGCCAGGACCAAAAAGAAAAATCAATTAAAGTTTAAAGAAAGAAGTACCAAATTTGTAAGAAGAAGTTTCACTCTCCTCTATATTCTGTCATAAATGAGGCCTTCAAGAATATCAAAAGAAAGCCTGTTCCTGTCAGAAAAATACCAACCTAATGATGCAGAATAAAGAAGCTCAGATAATTTATAATTAATGCATATCATTATTCAAAATCTATAATTATTAACCACAATTATCCTGACTTTGGAAAAATCCACAAGTTGTCTGAACTCACGTGACTGGGAATAGTTCTGTAGGAGGTCCCAAAAGACTCAGAAATATTTCTGGTTCACAGTAGAAGCTACAGATTTTTTTCAAAACCTTATAGGAAGTTTATATTTATAAAATGCAAACAATAATGACACAGTGCATTAATACACATCAGAAAACACACAGTTCACATTAGGAAAGTTGAGTCACACTGTTATTTCTTGTAGGTGTGAAAGGGATCCAAACTCAGAAGATAGGAACCTTAGTTTTCCAGTCACTCTTTTATATCTAGACCTAATCTGTGTTAAAACCTCCCAGCTAATGCCACTTTTTCCTTCCAACCAGGAAGTGAGGGTAACAGAGCTGTGCTTTGATACAGCATAGGACTCCCATCTCCTGGTGCAAGCAGTTCTGCATTTTTCAGCCAGTACTTCTGCACAACAGACATCCTCTGTCAAGCCAGATATGTACATTTTGTTTGCATTTTTCAAGGTCCTGAGGACACCCATAGAACTTGACTGCCTTGGACAACCTCCTGGGACCCTTACCCGTGCACTCTCTGCCCCAGATCTGTATCTCCATGTCAGCTCTGATCTGGGCACTTATGGTGGCCTGGGTAATGTTATGGGTCAACCCATGTCCATCCCTACTTCTACTGCTCTAGATTACTGTCAGGATCTCCTGCATGGACTCTGGACTTATGTGCTAGGTGCATTGTCTCTAGTCCCACCTATGCTGTGGTCGCCCTTGGCTCCTGTCTTGTCTTGCCTTCTGGAACAGTCTCCCTCTTGTTCCTGTGCAACAGCAGTTTTCACTTTCTTTCCTCCTCCCCTTTTCTTTTTCTTTATATTTGTATCATGGCTGCTCCAGCTTGGAGCTGTGCACTTATTTTTTCCTTGCTTTTAACGATGTGAAGTCTTCAGACTACAGTTTAATGGGAGGCCAAAGGGCTGCTAATAATACTTGAAGTCTGGAGTTCAGAAGTCAAGTGTTTTTAGACTGCCATCTGGGTTCCAGAGAGAAAGAAAATTCAAGAAATCCTACCTACTTTCTCCCTTCACCTTTGCAGGTCAGCCTGCAATGTTATAATAATAGTACTACTTATGTTTAACCTAAGCTCCTTCAACTGAGGGATATAACTGACTTCATTTCTCCAGAGAGGTTCCGATTTGAAGGTGATTTGCTTAACGTCATACATCAATAAAACTGAAAATGCAGCTGTTATACTCAGTACAGCCCACATTTTGTAACCCCCAGCTTGTGCTCAAGCTTCCAACTATGTCCCATTGTTCAGTCAGAACATCTAGCTTGAAATCTTTGTCTTTCCTGCCCATCCCTCATCTGTACTTGGTAGAAAGGAGAAAGATCTTTCAGAGGGCAGGTTTGGAGGATTTGGTTTCTTTCTTTTGGCAAAATATGAAATATAAGCTTTGATCTCAGGCGCATTAAAGGTTTAAATGTAAAATGCTCTCCTATAAGCGAGAGTATTCAGACCTGCACTGCCCACTTTTTCATGTAGCACAGAAAGAGATTACCTTTGGTAGTACTCCTCTTATAGAGGTGAGAATATAGTGATCAGAGGACAACCTTGAGATCCAGACATTAATGTTTGTGTTATCCTGGGAGAAAAGGCTTCAAAGGCAAAGATTCCACCACTCTGACTATCTCTAAAAGGGTGACAAAGGGTCACCTGCAGCGACAAGTTAGATAGAACCATGCAAGGAAGGTGCAAATTGAAATAGGTCTTCACACTTCCTCTTCTCTGCTGGGAGGTCTCAATGACAAGATGAAGATAATTATTTTCAGATTCTCCCAAATGGTCAAATATTGAAGTAGTTTCAATAAATGCTGAGGTGGTATTTTTT
Source organism: Charadrius vociferus (assembly GCF_000708025.1). Lineage (NCBI taxonomy): Eukaryota > Metazoa > Chordata > Aves > Charadriiformes > Charadriidae > Charadrius > Charadrius vociferus. The sequence goes on from NW_009647212.1 coordinate 516,257, forward strand.
AATCTCAAAACAGTGGTTAATTTCAGTTAATGAAGGAAGTATTCACTGCAATCAAATATGATACTCAACACTTATGCCCAACAGTGAAAGAGATGGATTGACAGGTCAATTAAATGATCCCTCTACCTATGTATAGATCCCCCACCAGTGTTTTGAATCATAGAATGATAGAATTATTTAGATTGGAAAAGATCTTTAAGATCATCAAGTCCAACTGTAAACATAACACTACCAAATCCAACACTAAATCGTGTCCCTCAGCTGCATATCTACATGTCTTTTAAATACCTCCAGGGATGGTCACTCAAGCAATTCCCTAGGCAGCCTGTTCCAGTGCTTAATAACCCTTTCAGTGAAGAAACTTTTCCTAACAACTGATCTAAACGTCCCCTGGTACAACTTGAGGCCATGTCCTCTTGTTCTGTCACTTGTTACTTAGGAGAAGGGACTGGCCCCAACCTCACTACAACCTCCTTTCAGGTAGCTATTGAGAGCAATAAGGTTTCCCCTCAGCCTCCTTTTCTCCAGGCTCAACAATGCCAGTTCCCTCAGCCGCTCCTCATAAGACTTGTGCTCCAGACCCTTCACCAGCTTCATTGCTTTTCTTTGGCTGTGCTCTGAAAGCTCAATGCCTTTCTCATAGTGAGGGGCCCAAAACTGTACACAGTATTTGAGGTGCAGCCTCCTCATTATTGAGTACAGGGGGACGATCACTTCCCTAGTACTGTTGGCCACACTATTTCTCATACAAGGCAGGATGCTGTTGGCTTTCTTGGCCACCTGGGCACACTGCCAGCTTGGAGTCGGGGGATACAATTATTAAGAAGAACCACGCAGGTTCTGTGTTACTACAAGATACTCTTCTGCTAAAAATGTCAATTCAGAGGAAACATCAAAATAAAAATTAAGTATCTTGAAGTAAATTAATTTCCAAGTCTTGAATGTCAAAGTTGGAAAGAGGGAAGGAGAAAACAGGGGAAGGATAGCAGTAGGGTTCTGTTCATTATTTTAATGTTCACAGGATAATGAGCTTGAAATCTTCCTTTATAGATATAAGACCTGCTTGACATGCTGTTATTATAAAAAATTTTGTAGCTGAAGAGACTGTTACCTAGGGAAATTTACATATGTAAATTAGCATAGGGTGAACATGTCATTGCTGGAGTTTTCTGCTTTCATTGATAGTTAGTGTAACAGTGTTATCTGTGTACAAATTAACACAATTTTCTGTGCGGTTCTCATTTTATCAAGGGTTATTAATTTAATAACTAATCACTCTTGATTCCCATGGTACTTCGGTTATATGGAGCTGGCTGGCTCTCATAAACTATCAAGCCTATAATTTTAATTTTAAGTAGAGTTCCTATTTAACATATCTGAGGAGTAAACTGAATGTCAGGTTGGTATTTGCTGTTTCGGGAAGATTGTATGACTGTGATATATAAAGCAGTTTCCAAAAATTTAGCACAGAAATTAGATTAATTCTGATTGGTTTGAATTTCATTTTATTACTTGTTTCACCAATACATAAATCAGTTTCATAATGGTATTATGCAGTAATGTTTTGTATTGGTGATCACACATATTTATATACAGGGTTTTTTTTCTTTAATTTTTAATGACTAATACAAGAATGGCAGTTCCTCTGCAATCTTAAGAGAAATTAAACCAAAGGCAATATAGATAAGGTAAAACAAGTGGTTAGTCTTGGGTAGAAAGTTGATCTAAGTTGGGAATTCTCTCTTTTCCAAGCTATAACTAAGTCCTTTCTTGCTATGTGTGTTTCTCCATTCCTCCAGAGAGTAAAACATTCTCAGCCAGGGATTTTCTCATCCCTGCAAAACCACCTGAGGACGTATGAGACAACATTGATAAGCATCTTATGGAGTAAGACTATGGACTATAAGATTGGTGACTGTTGTATGAATTTTAGGGTCTGACTTGTACAAATGACAAGAGGAGAAGTGGTTTGTTGGGCCAAGTAGTTTCTCAATGAAAAGAAAAATAGTAATGGGAGTAAAATTTGGAAGAGACAGGCTTTAATAATCATTTCAGGAGCCAATCACAATTTGAACAACCGATTCTTATAAGTTTATCTCACTGGTCATCAAAATGCCCTCTTCTGTGTGCTCATAAGCAAAACCACTGTTGTGCTACATGAACTTTACAGTTGGAGAAGAATAAGGAGGTATCCCACAGTGACCTCATATAAAGCGAATGTGTGTATACTGAAGCAATAGAGACATTCTCAAAGGATTTGTGACATTACTACGCCACATGCAATTCCCTCTAAAATGAACTTTCTTAGGGTATAATTTCTTCCTGAGAACAATGAATTCAGTGTGCATGCAGGGCAGATTCAAATCATCACCCAATGAATTGCGTGAAATTGCCATCTGAATATATAGCAGTTGTTACCACATGTGAATATATATTGCTAAATGCTTCTGTGGTAAAGGTCCTCCAGTTTCACAATGCTTTTGTATAAGAATACTATAGTAATGGTATGAAAAATGTGACAAAATTGAGTTATCTCCTGCCCTCTCATTGAAAGAAAAAGCAAAGTTTTGAAAATGAGATAACTGGTCTTCAATAGCTAGGGAAGAGGATCACATGGAAGAAGATGACTTCCTTCCAGATCCCATAGCACTTAAAGGCTACATTAGTTTCACATTGAAGCCATTTGGGTCAATTGCATTTCCAGACTTTAACATCCCATGGAATTGCCTTGTCATTGTGAAAACCAAGAGAAAATGGGATAGGAAAAGGGAGGAAATTGCAAAGCTGAGAGGAAATTAGATCAACATTGCTTGTCAGAACCATAACTCGTTGCACCCTGGATCAATTACCAACATTAGCTGAGGTTGCTTCTCAGCAGTTTAAGACAGATTTTTTGGAGGTGAAGCAGGAGTTGGAAACCAGGGCTCCACTGGCTGATCCAGTCCCAAGACAACCAAGTTTTTCTTTCTCCCTCTGTTTTTCAGTGAGTACTGGATTAAAAAAATACCTTTTAGGAAGGGAACTGAGAGAACTATGCCTCGTGATAGATAGTAATCAGGGAATCAGCTCACAGCTCTGAGGGATGAGAGATATATTCAATAGAAAAAGCCAGTTTTGAGTATCCGTCTTCCTCATATCTGTTTCAATGTTCTATCAGCTTGACTACTGGCTATAAAAAATTTCTTTCTGCCTGAGATTTTTAAGTCAGTCAGAGAATGCCTGTCATATATATCTTCAAGGCTAAGCTGCCTGGAATTACCCAGTAAACCTAAATATATCTTTATTGAAAAAGTCTTTTCCCAAATACTTTATAAATCTGGTGTTAAATTGCTCAGGCTTATCAAGACTTAGGTAATTTAAGCATAGTAATCATTAGAAATGTAGACTCCTAGGAAGGAATCTCATAGGGTTATATGACAACTGAGTGGAGTTACACAAGCATTATTTTGGTCTAAATACAGTCCTAGTTGATTAAAAAGGTGATTAGACCACTTTTTGCATCTAATCTGTTCTCGTAGCTGCACTGACATCAATAAGAAAGATACAAAACAGTTACTCCATATAACTATCCCTAATTTCAGTAGATGTCTGGTGAAGGAATTTAGCTGCTTTTTTCCTGTTGGAAGAATATTCTCAAGCATTATTGTGACAACTTCAAATGCAGTATCTGTTTAAAATTATTTTGTAAACAACTGTGGAGTTTTTTTTAGGTTTTAGATTGATTCATAGTATTTTTTTATTCTGCATGAACTGTTAGGTTAAGCAAGTAATATTTTGTGTTTTTCTCTATCTTCAGTGATGTTTCAAGTCTTTCCTTTATATATGTTCTCATAAACACATTACAAGAATGATGGTTACCAAAAATTTTTATGTGCATAATTCAAAATAGAATTTACTGATGTTATGCTTCCTAACCTTTTCCATTTAGTTTACACAGACTTTCTTGAGAACAAGTTGTAGTTCTTTAAAGATGAAGAAAATGGATTCTAGTATTTCTTGTATGAATATTGATGAAAAAAATCTTTTAATTCAAGTGTACAAATAGTCCCTTTGGAAGGGAATTCACTATTATTTAATCAGACATGGAAAAAAAAAAAAGAAATGTGATTTGTATATCTCATGCAGATTAGCTAGCAAAGATTGGATTTCAGGTATTTTTAATCATTAGGCATAATGTAAACACACTCAAGGTAGCTCACTAATCACAACCGTAAAAATGTCTATGAAATGCCTGTTTCTCTCATTCTTTAATGAGAAAAGATGCAAAACTCCTTAGGTAAGTGATACTTTGAATATTATTTACGTTATTCTATGACATATTTTTGCCTGGGAAGAGACATGTCAAGCAAGATGACGTTTTTTTGGTGTTTCTGAAATAGGTGAAATCATCTTTAATCTTTGCCTAAGTTGTCATTGGCTAACATAGAGGTTTTTAATAAAAGCTCGTGTTGTTTTTCTTTATAACTCTGTTTCTATTGTGTTCTTTCCAAAGGTCTAACAACGGGCTTATTCTGCTTCATGTAGAGCTATGTCAACCCAAATTAAGAATACCAGAAAGATTACATTTAGATATTTCCTTCTCAGTTGCTATCCTGTTGTTCTCCAGTGAGCAGGGTCAAAACTGAGTCTGAAAAAATTATGGGAAAGTTCAAACATCTTTTCAGAAATCACTTAGGGCAGCATACTGTATTGACAGATTTTTGCTGAACATCATATAAATAGTCTCCTGCAATCAGAACTATACCCTTGGCCGTTAGTTCTATTACACACACACACACACACACACACACACACAAATGCAACAGCATTAGATCTCAGAGAAAGTAAACGACAGATCACAGCTGAGAATTTTTAATCTGATGGAATAGCTGCCCAAATAAATTGGAGGAAAACTATGTACCTCCTACTCATTTTCAAACAGGAAATAATGTTCTAGTGGCACCAGTCATATGTTAACTTACCTTCTTGCCACTGTGAATATTTACTTAAATAGATTTCATTAGTGGCCACTGAAGATTTCAGTTATTTTTATTCAAGTGGAGTCCAGATAATACAGAGAATGGGAGGGAAATAATGGGTAAATATAGTGTCCTGTAGGAGTTAAAAGCAACAATTAAAACAAAGTGCTGCTTAGTAGAAATAAGGAGCTAGTCTGTTTCAACTCCAGAGACCTGTAACTACAGCACTTCTATTTGGCTTTGTCTGAGCCTTCATCTGTATTTAGTTTCACCTTTTTCTAGACTCATTTTACAATTCTCTTTTAAGTTGCCACATTTTATAGTGATTGTTGTCTAACCAGCAGGCTATTGAAGCTCAGATCCTCCCACTAACAGGGTAAGACAAAACTTTATTTTGAAATAAATAAATGAATAAAAAAACAGGAAAACTGTTATTAAGGAAACAGAAGCACGATAAGAACTGACACAGCTAGACTAACTACATTAATTAGGAAATAAACTTCCAAATTCCCTATTCCATTCCCAGTTTTCTGAAGGTATTTAAAGTTTGTTTTGTTCTGCCATATTTTATTTTGAAGGTGGTTGGATTTCAGTGGCCATTGGAATAATATTCTGCTTGTTTCAGTCATATTTAAATTCTTAAATTCATATTATTATAATACTTATATTTATATAATACTTATAATTTATATAATATAATTCATAGAATACTTAAATTCATTCACAGTCCTCTAATATGGTCATATACTAGATTCAACAAGACTATTCATATCTCTCTCTCTCTCTTTCCCCCTGTTAGAGATATATGTATATACACACCTGTCCGGTTTAGATGTATATATATAAAACGGGTTTTGACTCCAGTATCGTGTTCCTTCTTCCATCAAAGTACCTAGTTAAGTGTCTATCTGTTTTCTAAGAGTCAGAATTTCAGTCACGTTGTTAGTACCTTTTCCCTTTGTATCTACTAAACACCTCTTTTTTGGTCATATTTCTTGCAGACAGTCTGGCACTTCCAGAAAAAAAAAAAAAAGTCCTGTAACAAAACCAACCAACCAAACAAAAAAACCCAAATTACTAAACCCATAAATATTTGTAAGAAGGACAACTCTGCAATTGAATAAATAGAATAGAAGACCAAAAAGTTTACTAATAAACCTTTAAACTATTTTGGAAATCTGAAAAGAAAAAAAACAACCCCACAACATAATAATAATAGATGAGCAGTTAAAGGATATTAAACATGGCCCCAAAAGCTGAGCCATAAAAGATAAAAGCAGCTCTTACTCAAGTTCTCTAAGATTATTTCTTGCATGTAGTAATAGCATGACTCCCCCTAATGTCTTAACCTTGAGACCTGGCACATGCCAATAAGGTTCCAAACTGAAATTTTCTCAGGTTTAGGTTTTCTCCCAGCCTCTTCCACCCCCCTCTTCCCTGTCATTTGCAGCTGTTTTGAAGAATTTTGTTATCAGCTCCTCAACAGGGAGACAAACATGTGATTGTTTGGATATTTAAATTCCTCCCAGCTCTAATCATTTCACCTTGCCAGGAAAGAGGGCAGAAATAATAATAATGTTAAAACTTGAGACTGTGAGTCAGTGTCGACTCTAACTTGTTTAATCTGTTTTTTGTTGTTTTTTTCCCCTCCCTTGATTTTATTTTTTTCCCAGATTGCTTATACTGAACAAGAAATAAAGTCAGGGTTTGAATGATACCCCTCTGCATCTCTCCAGGTACTTACCCAATGGATACATACAGATTAGCATTCATTCTTCCTTGTTGTCTTAGTAATAATAGTCATAATAATGACATTAAACCACAGAGTGAGGCACATGATGTTAGTTTTTGATGACTGATATCTTCCATGCGATCATCCAGAGGCCTTACTAACTTATTTCAATTAGCATGTCAAGCATAAATTTGAAATATTGCCAACACAGAGACAAGGAAAATGGAAAACCAAAGTTTTCTTTCTTAGGTGGGATTAGATTGAGATGATAATGAAGCTGCCAAAGTAATCAGAATGCTGTAGCCAGAAGAGGTGATGCCCTTCTTGGCTGACTGATTTTCTATTGGTGGCCTGTCATAATTTATAAAACATAAGCCATAGAGCAATGTGAACAAGAGAACGTCTGGAGGGGTCAATGTAGATAAAAGAATCCAGGAAGATTTCTGCTAAGTATGAATACTGTCATGGGGTCATTCAACACCACTAGGTTTTGGATCTTCTTTCTCAAATTCTTTCATAACTTAACCAAGCCTGATCTATTTGGTGAAGAAACAGGGGACTAATAGGATTGTACTAGCAATAACAACAGTTTAGGATTGTTATTTATTTCTGAGAACACCGCATCTTCAACTACAATTATTTTCTGCAGAAATAGGAATGTACACAAGAGTCTGTTTCATATTTTTGGGTTGTGTTTTTGTTTTTTTTTCTTTTTTCCTGTTTTTCACATACATTAGTACTACTCTCTTTTGGGCATTTGGTGGCTTTAAGAGGAAGTGGATAAAGTAGAGTGAGCTGGTCTTGCCTTTTCCTTTCAGGAGCACATTTGGTAGAACTTAAGATAATTACTACAAGAGAAGACCTCCCTTCAGAAACGTTTGGTCAAGTTAATGACTTGCCCGTTTTTTAAATGGGTAGTAAATGTGTAGAAAATGATGCAGGGAAAAAAAAAAAAAAACAGTTTAGGATTGTTATTTATTTCTGAGAACACCGCATCTTCAACTACAATTATTTTCTGCAGAAATAGGAATGTACACAAGAGTCTGTTTCATATTTTTGGGTTGTGTTTTTGTTTTTTTTTTCTTTTTTCCTGTTTTTCACATACATTAGTACTACTCTCTTTTGGGCATTTGGTGGCTTTAAGAGGAAGTGGATAAAGTAGAGTGAGCTGGTCTTGCCTTTTCCTTTCAGGAGCACATTTGGTAGAACTTAAGATAATTACTACAAGAGAAGACCTCCCTTCAGAAACGTTTGGTCAAGTTAATGACTTGCCCGTTTTTTAAATGGGTAGTAAATGTGTAGTAAAAATGATGCAGGGAAAAAAAAAAAAACAAAAGAAGCAAATAAACAAGAAAAGGTTGTTGCTTAGACCACTGTAAATTTTCTCCAATGCTAGAGAAATTCTTGTGGTGTCAGCTGAAATCAGTGAGTCTGAAAGCCAATTTCCTTTGTGCACAGCTACAATATCGCTAACCTGGCCAGCTTGAGTTACACATCTTATCCTCATCTGACTCATATTTCTGTTGATATACATACTTGGTTTTTATCTGGTTGGAAGAGAAATACATTGCTTTTTAGATAACAAATAATCAATGATATGACTGGTGAATTCTTTTCTGGGAGTAATCAGCTCGTGGGAGGAGAGGAAGGGGATTGTTATTATCTTTTGCTTCTGTTAATTTTATATATTCCAGAACTTCTGCTCTGCAAAGGAATATAACAAGTTGAAAAAAAATCTGCAAAACTCGTGTTCTTGGGACTTTTTCTATAGTCTTAGATTTATGTCTGATTGTTTGTACATTTATGGTCAAATTCATATCATTTAAAACATCAAAATGTTGAAAGATGACATAATGTGCAATGGGTCTTAGGGTTAGAACAATATTAAAACCGTAACTTACAGTTACTGGCAGGAATCTGCCCAGGCAAAAATCTTAAGCCAAGGAATTAGGACCTTTTACTTCAGACAATCTAACCTCATCTTCTTTTGCCTTTATACAATGAAGGTCTCTAATGACTTTAAAAATATAGTATAAACAATTCTCAGTCAGGACATACAAATGCTAGTAATGAGTATGGACATATTATACACATATCAGAGAAGTTGTCATCTAGCACCTGTTAAATTTATAATAAAATGTTGTTTTTTATACCTTAGTCTGATATTAATAGACTGTGGCATCTTAGACAAATCACTTCATTATTTGTGCTTTGTTTCCACAGCAAACCATTGCCCATAGTATCTAATTAGAGAGGATTTCTGGGGCCAGGGATGGCCAATTACTTCCTTTGTACCAGACCTAGCAAACCAGAAGCTTTAAGAAAAAATTAACTAAGACTGGATATACTTTTGAAAAGCATCTTCAGTACTAAGCAGATGTGCATTTTGGCTGTGCTTGGGTATGTATACGTTAGGTATATGTTTTGTCTTGATTGTTCTCAAAAGTTTACAAGAAAGCTATTTTTGCTTTTTCAGTTTTACTCTTCAGCATGTTTTACAGAGAAGTTTTACAGCCAAATCTCTCTTAGAGCTTTTTGAATTCTGCTAGATAATGGGAAAGTAGGTGTGTACTGTACATTTCCTTAACTAATTGCTTTCTGGTTATTTAAAAAATTCTAAGGTAAAGGCTTGACACTTGGAAACTGAAAGAGTCATTTAAGAAATGGAAACAGCAAAAAAAGGCTCAAGTTGTATAGAAACATTTGGGAAAAAAATCAATAAAGACTTACATAAGGTTAGTCCTCCAACAATCAACTTTCAACTAGATATCTTTTGCACCTTGGAGGAATTCCAGGATATTTTTGTGAACACACGGAAATTCCTAACAGGAATCTTCTGGCTGTGTGAAAACCTATGAAATACTAAGGCCAACGTGAATCTACTGTACCAAATAAAATAAAAGCTAACCCTTCCCTTTGTATTCCCCAGCTTTTCTTAGAAATTCAAGCTCGCAGTGACACATTAGGGGCTAACATTAAAAACCAGCAGTAATAAAAGCAATCCAAGTAGTTTACGGAAGAGGTACATCTTAAATACATATTTGGAAGACAGGTGAAAGCTAGGCTGAAGACTTCCTTCCATGGTAAAGAGCTCGAAGGAAACCATTGATCAGTGACTGTGCCATAGAACCGAAGTGGGGAATTCAGCATAACTTTTTCAAAACTGTCATCCTAACTTGAATTATATTTTTCAATGCTTTTTTTTTTTTTTTTTCAGACAAAGAAAGTGACAAGTGGGATGTAATACTTCTCACAGGATTTTAGAAATCCTTTGCAAGAGAGGAACTATGGACTCATTATATTTCCATCTGACATTTGATTTTCCTTTGCATTCAGGTATATATGGAAGATAAACCTGATTACATCCTTTTTCATTGTATTTGCCATTCAGTTCAACCACAATGAGCAGCAAGTCTTAAATGGTCTGTCATAAGGAAATGCTGAACTTACAAATGCTTTTTGGCTTTTCCACAACTTTGTTTTGAGCGCTGGCATAAAGAACAGAGAGGCCGGTGACACCAGAACACCAGCCAATTCAGTGATAATGTTCTTTTTTCACATTAACATCTTTCCTGTGTTGTCAAGGTAAGACTTTACCAGAGGATTTTTAGTCACTCATTTATCTTTTCTATGCAGCAAGACAGTTGAGTGACAGCACTATTTAGACATGTGACAAGATGGCATGTGGTATTACGAGTGTCTTGCTAAACAGAAGTAGTCCATGGTGTCTTGCAATTTCTTCCACAGGGCTGTGTAGTGTACTGAGTAAGAGAAGATGAAGAAAAAGGCAAACAGAAAGTTTAATTTGGCTCCAGAAGGACAATTTTCTAAACAAGAGAAAAAAAAACATCCTTAAATTCAGAGGAAAAAAACAGAAAAGCACTCACCTTCAATAAAAGTGCATCCAAAGTTGTATTGGAGATAGTAGATACAACTTCGTATTTATTTTACTGGTAGTATAAACTAATGTATCTGTTCATACACACAGTTGTATGAGCATGCATACACTTATTGTCTCTTTATTTCTATCTCACTTCCTTTCAGAGTAGACTGACACATTAAGAAATTTGCTCTATGAAATGTTAAGGATGGTAGAAATAATCACTAAACACTATTTGCTGTATCATCCCAGTATTTGCAAATTTTTTTTTTGTACTATGTTCTTCATGATATTTAACCTAATCTGTAACTCAATACTTATCCTTCAAGTCTCACCTCTGTACTGATTAAAGGTGCCTGTTTCAGCACACATTTTGGTTTCTGAAAAATCAGCTGAAAATTTTCCTCTTTGTATTTTAAGTTTTTCAGTCACTGATCACGTCATTCATACTTTCCTTAATTTTCTACACATCCTACTGTATGATGGCCCCTTTTTGCTGGATGTGCCATGCAGGGTGTTTCTAGTAGGAAAAAGGAAGTCAAGTCCGAATTACAAGTTATTTTCCCTCTACAAGCTTTGATCAGCAGACCTGTTAAGTTCCCTCTGTTCATCTTAAGAGCCCAGAAAGGAACATGGGCTTCTTGTTTGCAATAACGTTTAGTAATAAGAGGATACTCATTTCTACAATGAAAGGGCAAAACCAGCAAACATTCAAAACTGGGACACTGAAAATTCAAATCAATATAAGAGGTTTTCTGAATCACAAAGGGGAAAAGATGCAACAGAAGATTTAGAATGGGATCCATTGGTTAGACACAAGGCAAACAGGATTCTGCTACTTAAGAAATGTTGACTCATTAATCTCTCTTGCTATCAGAATGCTGAAGAGGCTGAGGAAAACCCAGGTGCGCTTTAATTCCCAGTCTCCTCAGGGAAATACTCTCAGTGTGTTTATTAAGCTGTGTGGGTAACAGCATTTAATAAACTATTTCCAAACATTAAAGGTGTTTGCTTATCTGAGAGTGAATAGTCCATGCTCTCCTTTTGGTGGCTTTATGGAAGGAAATTACTTGTGGAAGGGACGGTAACAGGGACGCTCTGCGCAGTTGTGCCACTGCTCACCCAGCCCAGAGCAGGGTGTGTGGGCTGCTCACAGCCCTGGTGTGTTGCAGTAGGTAGGTATAAGTTTCATTTCACAGGGAGCACAGGAAGGGGTAAGATGGCTATGTCTTGTTACTCCAAACATGTACGTTCTTCCCTTTCAACCTTTGGTCTCTGTGCTAGGATTTCCAGTAAGGTGCTACTTATGCTTTTGGTTTTTAGTGCTCACTGTTCATGTGATGTGAGCACAGACCTGCTAGTACTTGAGGTCAGCAGCCGAGACATCCATTTGCTACAAACTACAGCTATTTGTTAATAAGAACTTCTAGCTGACACAATCTGGACTGACTTTAGACCAGTGCCATAAAGAAGGTTATTTATTCTCTATTTCAAATGGTTCAGGATAGGGAAGAAGTCAGGACAGGAAAGTGCAAAAATTGTCAGATGTTGTTGCAATAAGCAAATAGTAACGTAATACCATTCATTTGTGAAAATGGCATTAATATGGGGATTCTGTACTTAAATTGAGTCTTAGTCTTACTTTTGAACTTAATTTGCCACTGAGATAAGTTGTCACAGCTGCACTGAGATCACCGGAGCTTTAGAAGTCGTCAGCAAAACTGAATCCATTTCTTTTCTTTGGTGACTTAGGTCATAACATATGCTTTCTAAAACCAGTAACATGCGGCACCCTAAGTATGCTAACGGCCACAGTTTTGATGGAGTTCCTGTGCACAGAACGGGCTAATTAGTCACCCAGCTGCATATGGACATGTGAACACCACAGGCACGTCAGGACTAGCTAAGCTGTGCAGAACTGCGTGCCCTACTATTTGCATTAAAGTTCCCATGATGTCCATCTACCTAAACTTCTGAGATAGGACACTCACTGTCATGATTTCAGTTGGGATAGAGTTAAGTTTCTTACTAGCAGCTGGTATAGTGCTATGTTTTGGATTTGGGATGGGAAATAGCATTGATAGCACACTCGTGGTTTTAGTTGTGTGAGGCAGTCAAGGCATTTTCTGCTCCTCATATCGCCCTGCCAGCAAATGGGCTGGGAGAGCACAAGAAGTTGGGAGGAGACACAGCCGGGACAGCTGACCCCAGCTGAACAAAGGAATATTCCATGTCATATGACATCATGCTCAGTATACAAAGCTGCAGAAAGAAGAAGTAAAGGGGGGGCATTTGGAGTTATGGCATTTGTATTCCAAAGTAATTGTTAAGTGTGATGGAGCCCTGCTTTCCTGGAGATGGCTGAACATCTGCCTGTCGATCGAAAGCAGTGAATGAATTCCTTGTTTTGCTTTGCTTGTGCGTAAAGCTTTTGCTCTACCTATTATAAACTGTCTTTATCTCAATCCATGAGTTTTTTTTCTCACTTTT
>NW_009647212.1:529329-574134 GCF_000708025.1 Charadrius vociferus
TCTTCCGATTCTCTGCCCCATCCCAACTGGGGAGTGAGCAAGCAGCTGCATGGTCCTAGCTGCTAGCTAGGGTTAAACTATGACACTCAGTAAAAGAGAGAAGCTTATTTGCACAGCTGAAAGTATTTGCTTTCCTTGGAGAAACAAGTCTTGTGTTTGCCCCCTAAGCTGTGAAGAAAAGTCTTCTACACAGTTTAAAATAGTTTCAGGAGGAGAACCAGATTTTTTTTATTACCCCTTCATTTCACACATTGTATCAAACTCTCTGATTTAAACAAGTTGCTTTCCTGCATCTTTCACAATTTATTTATTTATATTTTGGAAGTGCCGTCTCAAATGGATTTCCGTGCAGGACAGCTAGTATTTGACATGAATATGATTTGACAGGTTGAAATAAATACTGAAAAGTTTGTAAGCCCAAATTGGCCATATGTTATGTTTCACATATTGGACTGCATAACCAGCCCTCATACTGGAGTGTGCCATGGGCAAGTATTAATTTTTCCACTGCCCTGGTAAGAACAGCTCCAGGGAAATGCATAACGTTCCTTATCTGTAATTTTTCTGCAAATTGAAAAATATTTTTTTTTCATAATTTAGATGAAATTCTGTAAAAGCAGTAGTAGAAATATTAATAACTCACTAGTCCTCTTATTGTCACTTCACTATGACACAAAAGGTGGCCATGGCATTTAATTGATATACAGATTGGAACTCCACATTCTTTTTGCACTTGGAGTAAATGCAAACTTGTATAGATTCCTTTAACACCTGATTTTTAGTGGAATACCATAAGGAAGACATTCTCAGAAATCCATCAAAGCCTCAGGCTACACTCCACATATTTGATCATACTGGATACTTCTAAACTGAAGATTATTCCCCTTTGAGAAGAGAAATACAGCCACTGACAATAAATATTGTTTCGTGCTTTCTTGAAAATACTCTTACAGTGTATCTTTTTGACGTTTGAGTATTCATGAAGAACTATACAGTCATCTGTTGTGTATTAGTTTTAATTGTGATATATGACTTTCTCGTGTCGGATGTATCTGTCTTATCTGACTTCAACTATTTAAAAGTGAAGTGCTTTGTCTAAACTAATAGAATAAAATGGGCATTCTCAGGTGCAGATTCATTCTAGTCAAGATAGATAACAGTTGCAGTGGATTAAATATTTTAGATTATGTATTGCTCTATTGCCTTTAGTTCTGTGCTTAGTAACTTTAAATCCAGTTAAACTAGTAGGAAGGGGTTCCTCACAGGTGTTGCAGGTTAACTCTGGTAAGCAGCTAACTCCAACATAACTTCTTGCTCACTGCCTTCCTGGTGGCGTGAGAGAGAGTATCAGAAGGCTAAAAGTGAGAAAACTCATGGGTTGAGATAAAAAAGTTTAATAGGTAAAGCAAAAGCTGCACAGGCAAGCAAAGCAAACCAAGGAATTCATTCACTGCTTCCATCAACAGGCAGGTGTTCAGCCATCTCCAGGAATGCAGGGCTTCATCATACGTAGCAGTTACTTAGGAAGACAGAAGCCATAACTCCAAACGTGTATCCTCCCCTTTCTCCTTCTTCCCCGCACCTTTTATTGCTGAATGTGACATCATATGGTCTGAGATATCCCTTTGGTCAGGTGGCATCAGCTGTCCCAGCTGTGTACCTTCCCAGCTCATCATGCAACCCGAGCCTACTTGCTGCTTGGGCAGTGTGAGAAGCAGAAAAGGCCTTGATGCTGTGTAAGCACTGCTCAGCAACAGCTAAAACATGCCTCTGTTATCAACAGTTTCTGTCACAAATCCAAAGCACGGCACCGTAAAAGCTACTATGAAGACAATTAATTCTATCCCAGACAAAAACTACAATAGGGAAAGGTCTCCTGATGTTATACAATAGCTGTCATACAGTACAAAAGAAATAAAAGGATATCTAAACTGTCTCTTCAGAAAGCAATATTGAGAGATAAATTTCAGAGCTACTAATTGTAAACTATGGCAAGAAAGCGTGAATAGCTTTCAGTTTACTTTCATTGAGTGGGTACTATTCAGTTCACAGTGCAGAACTGTTTGTGCTCTTGCTGATGACTCACATAATAAAAGAGTCGCGTGGTCATGGTGCCTCATGAGAGAATAGTTCACAGAATCATAGAATCATAAAATCATACAATAACTCAAGTTGGAAGGAACCCATAGGGATCATCAAGTCCAACTCCCTGTTCCTTGCATGACTCCCTAAAACTATATCATATGACTAAAAGCATCGTCCAGACAGTCCTTGAACTCTGACAGGCTTGGTCCCATGACCTTTTCCCTGGGGAACCTGTTCCAGTGACTGACCACTCTCTCAGTGGAGAACCTTCTCTTAATGTCCAATCCGAACTTCCCCTGAAGCAGTTTCATTCCATTTCCTTGTGACTTATCGCTGGTCACCAGAGAGAGGAGATCAGCACCTCTCACTCTACTGCCCCCCTTGCGGAAGTTGTAGGTTGCCATGAGGTCACCCCACAGCCTTCTTTCCTCCAAGCTGAACAAACCAAATGACCTCAACTGCTCCTCATAAGTCTTGCCCTTCAGGCCTTTCACCACCTCAGTTGCATTCAGCTGGAGCAGCAAGTCTCAAACAAGTTCAGGGTCAGCTGGGAGTTTATCTTCCTCCCAGCCATGGTCTTCAAACACAGGTCTCTGGGGGTCCCAGGGCCCATCATCTGTGTTGAAGACAAAGGCGAAAAAGGAATTAAACATTTACGTGTTGTCTACATCCCTATTTGTGAGGTGACAGATGTCATCAAGAAATTAACCTATGTTATCTCTGATTCTCCTTTTGCTATTAACGTATTTTTAAAAGGTCTTTTTGTTGTCCTTCACCATGCTGGTCTGCTTGAACTGTAATTGAGCTTTGGGCGTATGAATTTTCTCACCAGCATTCCAGGACTCCTATACCTTCAAAAGCGCATTCCCATGGGACCTTACTCACTACCTCCTTCAGCAGCCAGAAGTCTGCTCTCCCCATATCCAGGGTTGAACTTTCGCTCGCAATTTTTCTCCTGTCATCAATGATTTGAAACTCAACTACTTTATGGTTACTGTGACCAAGACAGCCACCAATAACCATTTCACCCACAAGTCCCTCTGTTTACAAATGACAAATCTAAGAAGGTACCTTTCCTCATCAGCTCCCTTAGTACCTACTCCGAGAAGTTACCTTCAGCATGCTTCAGAAATTTTCTGGATCTATTTGTGCCTGCTCTATGATATTCCTAGTTGATGTCTGGGAAATTATTTATAAAAACAAGGGCAGTTGATTTAAAGATATCCCTTAATTCCTTGTAGAATAATACGGCCTACTTTGGGCTAAGGAATGGTGTAAGGTTAAATTTTCTGAAGAATTCAGACATTTGCTACTCTAAAAGGTTTAATAACTAGCAAAACAAAACATACAATTTCATCTGGAGATATTAACACAAATCAGTTTGATGCTTCAAACTAGGAAGTTTCAGGTTTTGACAAAAAAATATTTGTTGTATTTTGCAAGCTTCAACAAAATCAAAACTTTGCATAAGGTTCACACACCTGTAGGAAAAGAAACAAAAAACATTGTTGAAAATAATATTTTCCTTTAAATAAGATTTATTGGTGTACTTCATTTAATTGTGGATTAGTATGCAATTAATTCACAATACACTCTAGAGATACGTTTGTGACAGTGCAATGCAAACGTAGATCCTCCAATTTCTAACACATAGCTACATTTCATTTGGCTACAGCTAGGCTTTGTGGTTCAGGCACTTTGTGATGTGCTTTGGTTCCTAGATCCATAAGTAATTAAAATTATTCAGGCTATATGTGTAGATTTCCTTCAAGTCATAATGTGCTTCAGCGAGACAAACCAAGTGATGTGAAACACGGCAGGTTCCAATACGGGGAAACATTCTCAGATCCTTCATTAGCTGAGAAGTCGCCACGATGTCGCCATTCTTCCTTATACTTATTTTTCTCTCTCCTCTACTTCTAAGAGAAACCAATATGGATGGAAGAAGGAAACAGTGCTTCCTAGTGCTCGAGATTGTTCATGCTTCCTTATTAATAGTAAAGGGGAAAGGATTCTTAGTTGATCAGTTATGGTTTGATTCACACTTTTGTGAGGATCATGTGGCACAACATTGTGCAGTTTTTTTCAGCATTACTTATTTTAATTCTTCCCACAGTTTGCTTTGCATGAAAGTGGCACTTCGTATGACAGCACAGGTTGTACACAATAAATTAGAAGGCTTGGAAGAGATGTTTAAAGGAGCTTTTATTTTGTGTTTTCTTTTAACTTGTATGTTTATATCATGGTAAAATGAACTTATTGGTCTTTGCTCTAGTTTTATTTTCCCATATAAATCACTGAAACGTTTTTCTTTTGGAGGTTACAAGGTACTAATGAAACCAGAAATAAACACTATACAGAAGTGAAAATAGACAGCAAAATAAAACCCAGCTTTCTATTATCTAAAATATTGTCCATATAAAATAAAACTAAGACACCAACTCATTAAATTGAGCAGCAGCTTTCACAGTTGTACTTATCTATAGGGCCAGTCCACTCCTGCTATACATAATGAGTATTCTTCACCTCCTCCTACTGATGATCCCCGACTCAGGCACTACTCCTTCCTGACAACAGTTTGTCTATGAGTCTAAGGTCCCTTTCTGGTGGAATAACTACGTGCATAAAATGTCTCCCACAGAAGCTTGAACTATCATTTGTTAACAAACCATTTCTTTCCATAGCAAGCTCTACAGAAAAAAACACTATCCCTGTCCTGATTTGAGACAAAACAAAGCCAATTTTCTTTTCAGTAATTTTACTTTGCAGGTAATTCTCTTCTAACTGACTGCACTCTCTGAAATTAACAGTATATTTTTCAGACAGCGTCTTCTAACAGTGATAACATCTGATGTTTATAGTTACTACCAAGGTATGGTATGCAGAGAGGCTCTTGCTTATACTTATTTCTATGACAACCAAGGTCAGCCAACTTTGCTATATGCCCCATCGGAGGGCTGGAAGCAGAAGAGCATAGCGGGGTCACACCTGCAGAGAGGAGAAGTCAGGACAGGTGACCCAAAACTGACCAACGAGGTATTCCATCCCATCTGTATCACGCTTCGTATAAAAGCTGACGGATCAAAGGAGTCAGCATTTTTCTTCAGTGGCTGGTGTCTGAGAAGGATTTTGTCTTTTCTTCTGCTTTTGATTCTGATCCATGTGTTCCTGAATCTGGTTCCTGTCTGTTGGTGAGTCCAGTCCCAGTGCTGGCTGGTGATGTGATCATCATCCTGGGGGCTTGATATTGGTTTTGTATATATTTGTATGTATTTCATTATTTTCTTATTGATATTATTATATTTTCTTTTTATTATTTAATATTTCATTAAAGCTGTTCTAGGTTTTTTTTCAACCCATAAGTCTCTCTCCCTTATTGTCTCTCCCTTACCCTTCTGGGAAGAAGAGGGCAATAGAGAGCATTTTTGGTTCATTTAGTGGCCAGCCAGCCTAAACTTTGACAATCCCCCAAGAGAAGTAGCTGGCAGAAGCATCCAGTATATTGAACTGGTGTTGTTTACCCCCTTCAACGATGTATTTAGGGTCACACAGAAACATCATTAAATACTTGTGAAGCAACTGTTATTGATAATTGGTTTATAGCTGCTTTTTCTTTTTTTTGTTTTTAGCAAAGAAGTGAATGTAAAATTTCACTGATAGAAGTATGCTATAGTAGTAGGTGACTGAAACAAAACACAAAGAATAATGAAACATTCCTAGTATATTTGATTTCTATGACGTAGAATCATGGGAAATAAAATCTTTTTTCTTGGTCTTTTTTAGACTTATAAAGCTAAAATAACACACAAAAAAAGAAAGTTTGATCCTCTATTGGAAAAGCTGTTGGTCAAGTTCTGCAACAATATCATTAGTGTTGGTGGGCAAAGAGCGTTCAAGTTCCTCAGAAGTCTTTTTCTACCTGGAGGAGGAATGTTCTTTTGTAACAAGATACCAACCTGCAGCCTTGAATTTTCCAGGGAATTGTAGGTATTCTTCCTGCCATGCTCGAGTACTTCTGAATGTGATAGGTTCCCTTTTGCTGGCACATCACTAGCTCTAACATTTGTGCAATGTTCTTTCTCCAGATAAATATACTTCGTTTCCATATATATCTCTTGCCTATTACTGTTAAGGGTAAATACGGTTGGCTTTGAGGTAGTTCTTTTTTTGAGTATTGGAAACATTAATTCTCATCTTTTAGATGACTTCTCCCTCTTCCTCTGACCACTTGACTTATTAATGTCAATCTTGTGTTTCATCTTTTTTTGTACCACAGATTTATCCTATAGCCTTTATGGTCACTGTCGTATAAATTTGTATTGCAGCTTCTTTTGTGTTTTTACTACATATGTATCATTAAACATTCTCCAGCTATTTCAGTAAGAATGCATGCTCTTTTCAAGTCTTTTTAAAATTAACTAGGATTTTCTTGCCAAGCCTGTTTCTGTTCTGATTTTATTCTCTTCCTCCAAGGTTTCTTCTCCAATATTAGAAACATTTTCCACAGGAATTTTGCCATTCATAAATATATTCAAATTAAGTCTAATGAAAGATCCTTCCAATTAAAATGTCAAAAGAACACAAGAAAAACTCCCTTGACTTTTCATTATGGAGACAGTTAATGTTGTTAAGCTGAATGCTCTTCACCACATTTCATTGTTCCTTCAAACACTCTATCATTATATGTAGCTGAGAATTTTCTAGGTACTTAAGGAGTTTTATCTGGAACCAAACCAAACATACAATTAAAATATGTATGAATTGGATAAAGTAAAGGCTTCACTGGTCAGATTTCCAGCTTTTGTTTCTTTCAACTTTACAAGCAGCTTTATTGTTACAAGGAATGTTTCTTTCTGACATTATCTACATTGATGACCTTTTCACTACAGTTATTTTCATTTACTTTCTGTAGTATTTATTGAGATGCTGGCTAATAACACCTGGATGCTCCAGGCACAGTACAGACAGAGAAATCTAGCTTTTTTTCACTGATGTTTGTGGATTTATGGCTCTCTGATCTAGAGATATTTGAGCCCTCTACCTCAGAAATTGTTCTGGATTGTAAATCAGTTTTTCTTGAAGAATTGATGCTTCCTTGTATAGGTAACACAAAGCAACTCACTACGGATATGTTGACACTGATCTGCTTTCAAAGACACTAATGAGCTTTTGTTCATAAATATTTATAAAGAGAATTGATTTTCTTAGAAGTCAAGAATTTTTAGACCTGCAAACTATTACTATGCTATTCACATACAATTTTGTGTCTGATTATAAGAGGATGTAACCACCTGTCATGAAATTTCCAAGGCTATGGGTGAGAGATTTAATGATGAGTGAAAAAATTCAGTATTTCCCACTGCACAGCTGTTCAAGTCCCTACAGACCTTACTTTCCCCTAGTCTATCCTAATCCATTTTCACCTGATTTTTTCCAATCCCAAGAAAAAGACGCCAGGTGGTAGACAGATCCCCAAATATACTTTGAGTTATGTCATGTAATTAGAGATATTTTTAACACATTTTAAAAGATTATTTACAGCAACATAGAGCACAATTTAACAGTGTTTATCACTTACAATTGCAGAAGTTAATCAAGTTTTAAGGCTTCTTTCAGAAAGTTGCATAACTTCACCATTCTAAGATATCAAAATAAATTTTAAATTGAATGTGTTTTTAACGCAGAAAAAAGGCTAGATTATTAAAATGACATAACGATTCTAATTCACACACATAATGCTGTACACATTAACAGATATATTTTTTAATTTATTTTTTTATTCAATCCATCTCTTTGCTATGTCTTCTGAGAGCCTCTTTCACGTTTTTAATTTTTTTTGTCAGTTCTAATGACTTAGCTGATACAAAAGAAGCTAATGTATGAAAGCATGGCAATTCTTACTAATTTCCCTTTTTCTATGTTTTTGTGAAATGTCTACAAGGACTCACTATTGAGTATTAAAGTATAAATATTCCCAAGTATGTAAGGGATTAAGCTAGAACAATCATCTCCCACAGCAGGTAAACCAGTGGTGAAAGCCAATGTCAGTTCATCTAGACAGTTAAAAAATAGACCTTAGAATGTGGATTTTAAATAGAAATTTTAAATCAGCACAAGAGATGAGAGTACTGAAGCTATTCTATTGAGTAGGAATGACTTTTCCAGTGGCTGAATATATCTTTGAGATTCAATTCATTACAATCATAGAATCATTTAGATTGGAAAAGACCTGCAAGATCATTGAGTTCAACCGTAAACCTAACACTGCCAAGTCCACTGCTAATATATGTCTTAAAGTGCCATGTCTACACATCTTTTAAATACCTCCAGGGAAAGTCAGGATGAGGGTAGAAGTGGAGTTTAATGACACTGAACAAGTTAGGAAGAAGCTGCCATAATCTCAGCATTGGTACTCAAGAATGATTAAGTCGTTTCTCAGCTCTGTGCTATCATCACCTTCAAGTACCTGAAAGGACCAATCAGCTGATCCTTCACACAATGAAGTGACAACAGTGTTAAAAAAGGAGTTTGTGTCCAGTTTGAAGGGACTTGCAGAAGACAGCTCTGACCCTTTGCAGGTTGTTCTACAAGTTTCTGTTAAATTCTGCTTTCCCTAGTTTCATCCCACAACTCCATTACATGTCCTGTCAATGGCACTGTTATATAACTCTGTTATATATCCTGTCAATCCGTCCTTCTCTGTCTGCGCTGCTGATGCATTCCAGATTCCAACGTGTAACTAGAAGAGACCAATAGGATACCTCAATCAGTTGCTGTTAGCCTATATAGGTTTGCATGTTCAGCCTTCTGGAATCATGAGTTTAGCCGGCTATTAAAGTACCACATTAATTCCTGGCAGTTACTAATCTGTGCAGTACTTGGCACAGACATAGAGAGAAGATTCATGCTGTTGAGAATGGCTAGTGAAATTTCATAACATGAAATTCGTGAATGCAAGAACAGCCTTATGCTGAACTTGACAGCTCCGAGGAATTCATTCAGCTACTTGCATGGGTTAATGGAATAAGAAGATATATCAACATGAGTCTTAACAAGAACTAGTTAAAGAACTTGAAGGTCTGAATCTCTAACGCGTTAAAATGACAAAATAATTATGTGAATTAAAAACATCTATCAGTGCTTAAAATTGGAAAATTGTTGATCTGTTCATGGTCTATGTAAGTAAACTCACGTGTAATGGAATCTGCAAAGCTGAAGAGGTTAGAGGACAAAGATCTTTTTATCTTCTACAAATCTATGAAAGCCAGAAAGGAGCATGATTATTTCCCACATAACCAAATAAAGCAAGCCTTGAGCTATTAAAGATGTTTAAATTCTTAATATTTTCATTAACAGTGGGGAATTTGCTTCATTTGAATTCTCAACTAGATTCAAAAAGTACAGTTTAGGACCACTTCTTTCATGCGTATGTCACATGCTGACTTCAAAGGAAAGGAACAAAGAGACCCAGACATGTAACACTCTTTAAATTTTGTTCATTTCTCTTTGCCTTCTCATCTGGCCACGGCTATTTTAATACATGATTCTCTTCAGTCTTGTGTTTGTTGTTATCTCATGGTCCATTATTTATCTATGACACCACTTAGTGACTGTCATTTTAAGTGTATAGGTATTAAAGGTTGAAAACTGTTTTATGCATCCTATGTGGCATATAATGTGGGTTTTGAGGTTTTTCAGGTCTTTGGGCCATTCTGAAGGCCCCCAAAAAGCCTTACAGTAGCCATTTCCAGTCAGGTTTCTCAGAGAACAAGCCCCCAAGCCAGGCAGATGTCCAGAGTTCAAGAGATTAATTAGTACTGATGATTTAGAGGTGGATCAGTCAGTAAGTACTATACAGGAGTTAATTAGGTATAGCCTGGCTTAGGTGAACTCATCAACTTCAAGGAGAGGGGAGTTCCCCTTGACGAAAGCCACTGAATTGTACTGACCGTAAACCGATATAGCATTTTTAGGGAAGTTCAACAGCTGAGTCTGGTTATGCCCAGAGTCTCCAAAAGCAGATTCCTTAAGATCTAAAATGAGCAAAGGTCTGTTGAGTAGGAGCCAAAATGAGGTACACGGAAGAGAACAACATGAAAATAGAGTGGTTGCTTAGTTTCCCGTTGCTTGTTGTTTACAGATTAAAAAGCTTCATAACAGAACGGTGGCCAGAAAACACAGTGGTTTGGGTTGTTTTGGTTGAACTAGAAAACAAATAAATAGCTCCTGAAATGCTGAACCTGCAGAGGGATTTGGGATTTCTTCTGTACTTACATTCAGATGCATGTTTAGTCTAGCCTCTAAAAGGGTAATATCACAAATCTAAATTGGGCGTAAGAATCTATTTAGGGCTGTAAAATTCCAAAGCATTTGGATAGGTGCATGCAAACAAAATCACATAAAATACCAAAGCAAGAACAAGGAAAATGTAAACCAGTAAATGGGGCTGCAAAGAGATGTAAATTGGAAATATTGTGGTGCCTCTCATCCAGAGAAGCTGATGAATAAGATATACAGAGTAGTTTACAAGGAAAAATATGTCCACGTCAAGAATATTTACAGGGAGAGAGGTGTATTTATTTGTAAAGCAACTGTCTAAAAGAAGAAACTTAGGAGATTTCAGTTTGGTTATATAGTATTTTTGACAACATGTTTCTATTTTCAAACCCTTCTCATATTTTTCTCTTGTGTGCACTTCCACCAGGTAGCAGGTGTGTGTATCATTTTAGTTTTATTATTTTTATTAGTATTATTATTATTGAAATATTTCTTTATAGACAGTGGCTCTGTATGGGCCTGTTTTTCTGCTAATGGTAGTAAATTGTTTTTAGTAACAGTTTTTGAAAGAGTTGAGACATTGCTCTTATTAGATACATACACTGGGAGCTTCGCACCCTGAAGAAAGACTTTTCAGAGCACACTAAGTGCATAGTCAATCTATACATGTGCCTTTCAAGCAGCATTCAGGCAACTATTTAATTCCTGCTAGAAGCACTGTATTGGAATAAGATTTTCCCATTCAAGAACTTTCATCAGTGTTAAGGTTGACTAACATTATTGCCTCACCAGTGTGTGATTTTTGACAGAGCTAGTGTATATATATGTATCTTTAAAAGGGCAAAAAAATCATAAAAGAAGATAATACCTTTGAAAAACCTGAAACCAAATTAATGGTATGAATTTCCTGGGTTTTACCAATTCCTGTGAAATGGACTATTATTAATAGGCTGTATATAGGCTGTATCAATAGGCAGCTTTTTAAAATGTTGCTTCACTTAAAGACCAGTGAATATCAAACATGGGCTAAAATCAAATAAAAGCTAGCTTCAGGGGAATCAGAGCAGCAGTATGAGTTCTAGTTATATAAGATAAAGGAGTAATAAGAACCAGAGGTTTAGTTTTGTTTAGTGTTGTGTTGTTGTTTAGTTCTGTTTGGTTTGGTTTTTGGGGGCTGTTTTTTTTTTTTTTTTTTAAATCAGATCACCAGTCTGCTAATCTGAGCTCTTGTGGACTTTAGAGCACTCAGCCTACCAGTGAATGGTAGGCAGTGTTACAGAGAAATTTCAAATCAAACTGAAGTAGTATTACTGCAGGCCTTAATAAAGGTATACCTTAATAAAGGCATACCTTTAATAAAGACATTTTACAAACTGGGAAGACAGGCAAGATTCTGGAACAAATTCATTTTCTCTTACAGAGATGTCTGGTTTCTTGATCAAGGTAAGATATGCTTTACTGATGTTTCTATTCATTGATTGTATTTTACTTGCGATCGTCACGTTACCTCGCTGCTCTCAGAGCTACAAGCTCAGTGAGGGGAAAGAACTATCGTGACTGACAGACCTTAGTCTTTCCAGAAAATGGAATAAAAAAGACTGGTAATTACCAGTTTGCCTTGACATATTTTAAGTAATTACCTAAGCATTGAAATGTCATTCAAAATAACAATATTTGCTGACTTAACAGGCCTATAGTTTTAAAAGGTGAGTAATTTCTATGGAACTGAATGGCAGAACTTGAAATAGAAAAGACTAAGAAATTGCCAGCTCTTTCTTGATTTTTTTTTCTCACCCAGTTAAAATAGTGACAATAGGTCACATCTGACTGCTTCCCTTTATCCCCTTTTGTTTCACCTTCCTCTAAATTTAGCAATTACCTGAAAGTAGCCATGATCACTTCACTTATAGAGCAGGATTTACCAGAGAGGATCCTAGGGTTTTCCATCTCCTTGCCCTCTAGATCCCATTAAAGAGGAGCTGCACAGCATATGTCCCTCAAACCTACTCAAAATATATCTGCAGCTGTATCCACCCTTTGATTTCAATGCTGTCGTGAATTTTATCATAAGAAATCAGGCAAATACAGCCTGAGATTCTTTTCTTTTGTCAAAGCTCTACATCTCTCCGGTAATTTACATTTAGTGCGGGGGAGAAAACAAAGGAAAGCCAAAAACATGACAAGTCTAACCAGTTGTATTAACTTGGGGGGGAGGGTGGGAGCGAGTGGTGTGTGAGGGGGAGAATCCTTTGCTGACCCCCATAGGCAATTAGCTTACAATAGTTAGTCATGCGACTTCATTAGTTGCTCTCTGCTAGACAGTATTGCTGCCTTCTCAACAAGCCCACACACCATGTGTTCTAATCAGCTAATTACTGCTATATTTCTATCTTATCCTATCCCACAAATGGTATTAGAAAGTAGCTAATGCCACAGATTTTCAAACTAACTTTCACAGTCAAATGGTCTGTGACAAATTCTTCTCTGGGCTTTATACAGGTACAAAGGCCCCTTTGCTTTGCATTTGTCTCTATATTATATCTGACAAGGGCCTCACTATGCTGAGACATTTCAATACATAAGTTTCACACAGATGACCAAAGGACTTTTTCAGAAGCTGAAACTGAAATTCTTTAATCTCTGGGGTGGTGGGGAGTGGGGTGGTGGGGAAGGTTTTCTCCCAATTTTCATCCATCAGGATGGAGTTTAGACAGCTCTCCTTTCCAGGATCTGTTTTGAATGTTGCTATGAAAAATTGGTGAATTTTAATTTGTTTTTATTTTGATGTATTGTAGTACCAGTTTTTCAATTTTATGCTGTGGACTGGCACATTATTTAGTTTCAGCTACAGAATATTTAAGCTTTTGTTGTTTGTTTTAAAGCGACATTTTGACACATTACAACTAATGTAAAATACTGTATTTCATATCATCTATTTGCACAAAAGCAGTATAGAAATTGCATCTTTTTTTTTTTTTTGTCGTTAAGGTACCTCTACCTACATTTTTTGTTTCCAGATCTATCTTTTTAATGTTGAAACAGTTATTCTTCCCCAATTTCAGTGAAATATATATTGACACATAACTTCTTGTTACACCTCAGGAAGTACTCTGATTAAGATCAGTTCATGCTAGTGAAGGACAAATCTCAAAAGGTCTAAACTAGATCAATCATGCATTTTTTTGCTTACACAAATATCAGCTATTCTGAAATAAAACCGGTCTGGCAGTTTCAGAAGTAAAAAGTTTTCTCATGAGACTCTTTGGTATTTCTGACTCTATTGCCAGCCAAAAATGTTGTAAATTCTCACTTTTTCATAAATTTTACTTCTAGCCCCTAGTAGATCACAGCTGAACATATTAGAAATTCTAAAAAGGGAGCCAACACAAAATTGCTTACAAATGTGAAAGCTCTTTTCCAAATAGAAGTAGATGCTCTAAGTTTTTTGGGTTTTTTTGTTTGTTTGTTTCAGTTTTGGGGTTTGTGTTGTGGTTTTTTTTTTTTTCCCGTGGTGAATTTTTTCCAGGAAGTCTTTTGGTTCCAATTTTGCTTTATTTATTTCCTGTCTTGTTGGCTTTACAATCAGTTTGGGCTACTGAACACACCCTGAACAAGAATCCCCAGTCTCTAATAGAATAAATTATTCCTGTTTTTAAGCAATACGTAAGTAACGATTTATTAATGATTAAAAATGTAAAAATCGGGGGAAATGCAAAACATAATTCTTAAAACTTTGAATCTTATTTTTTTCATTAAAAACATATATGTATTCATATACTTCCTAAAAAGCAAAAATTTAACTACAGCAAATCAAAATATTTAGATTGACTGTCTACATATGAAGCAAAAGAGACAGCCCTATTTGATCTCACACAGCACGTTTTCTGTGAATGTATTTGCTCTGTAAAATTTGTACTCTCTAGACACATAAAGAGGTTTCATCTCAGATCAGAATGTGGTTAAGAGACTTGCATAGCCTGTTTAATTAACTTCTTTCACCATTGGCCATGACTTCAATCATTTGCAGTGGCTTAAATTTCACAGGTGTGCTTGTGTGTGTGTTTGTTTGTTTTTTCACTCAATATAAAAGAGCAACACACACTCTTCCTGGCTTATTAGCATTCTGCCATCTCAGCAGATTATTGTCCTTCGGTGGAGGAAAGGCTGAAGGGCTGAGTTTGAGAAGCATAAGGCAAGGAGAAGGAACACTGCCACCTACTGAAGTAGCTCTTCCCAGTCCACCACCAAACTCGGTTTTACTCAGATGTCCAAGGTGAAATTGCTTATGCCAAAAGCTGCAGTATCACCGTTGCCCCAGCAGTGTAATTGCATATGTTGCTGTCGAAGGTCCCAAAGAACCTGCTACTTAAATTTGGAAAAGCCACGAACATCAGCAAACTCCTCACTTTCCTTTTAGTTGTGCTTCTCTGCTGGTTGGGGAATTCACCTAAATATGTGTGGCAAAGCTAAAAGGAAAAGGCATATGTAGTGATAACGTCTCGGTGCTACTTCCTTTAGAAGATACGGCATGCAAGTGTTAGAAATTTTCTTGGCACTTACATCCAAAGACATGTGTCTGACCAATATGTTAGCAGGCATGAGGCCATTTGGCAGATGGATATGAGCATACTTAGCCAACAAATATGTTCATCAACTGTATATGTTGAAGGCATAATATTCACCTGGGGGATTCACAATGGATCTCAGGCCATGAGAGTTTCCACACTCATGATAAAACTAGCAGATAAATAACTCAAAGTCCAGTGATTTAAGATATAATATTTCAAATTTATTCCAAGTCTATGTGATACTCTTACTACCTAATTTCACTTAGAAAATGGGCTTTTAAAATGAGGCCTTTGAGGTATGTATTGCCATTTCTAACACTGAGACATCCTTACACTTTCTAATAAAAAATCACAAGCAACATCATTCTGATTGTAGCCTGCTCACAGATAATTTTTATAGTTATTGTAAGTAAATATCCAACAATGTGTAAAAAAAAAAAAAAAATAATTAGATTGACAATCTCTAAATTGGACAAAAGTTCCTCTTCTGTAAAGCATGTGATGATGTCTCATTTAGCTCATTTTTCTGTTTAAGACCAACAGTCTTCAAAGTAAATGATATGATGTTCACTGATCTTAAAAAGTTTCAGCTAAAGCGCAGGGTGATTATCCCATCTAGATTTTGTGTTCCATACTGATTTGATCCATTTAAGAAATTATGCAGCAATATGTATAAGAGTAATATTTTATTATTGCTCCTAAACTGAAAATAAACCACAGTTGGTGAAGTGTTGTAGGAAAAGCACACGTTTTTTTCAATTGCACATTGGAAACTTGAGTGAATATAATTATTCCATCTGACTGTCCATTATTAAGCTATCTGATTTGTTACATACCCTCTCTCATCATTACAGCTCACTAGAGAGGTGAAATATGTCCTCTGGAAAATTGAGGTCCCAGACACAAAGATGCCTTACCGTTTCTAAAACTTAAATGTTATCATAAAGATAGATTTTTAAGACACTGTCATTTTCTGATAAAGAAGTTATGTTCTGAGTAATGTTGAACTCTTCACATATAGCTGAGGAAAGAATCAGATTCAATCCCAGTGAAGGTTAATGAAAAGACTTCAAGGCTTCTATGGGCCCCTTAGACTTGTGGTGGTATAAATCAATGCTAAAAAATTAAATGCATTTTTATCTCCTTACTCTGTATACATGATTCCTGTCAAGGCTGACACAATGCACACCTCTTTTTAGATAAGCCCTTCCATTGTTTGGAATCATGTTTTGAGTTCTTTTTGTTAAATCACATTTGAACAGTAATTAAAAGGTTCTTTCATATTTCCGTGTAAATCCTTGAAAATTGTTTTCAACTGAAAGATTTAATTGTTTTGTTTGACCTTACACTGGCAATGCTCTCCATCATCCTTATTACAAATTTACTTAGTGTAGTCTCTTGTTAGCAGATGTGTTCTTTCTTTTTTTGCCACTCATTATGTTGTTATTGTGTATCTAACTATTTCATTTCAATAGCCTCACTTATTGTTTACAGTGTTGCTTTCTTGATGGAAGCAATGTAGTATACATTCCGTGTTTCTATTCACACGTTTTTTTTTTTGTAGCTCAGCCTTTTAATACCATCTGTAATTAGATGTAATAATTTGCCTTTTGTTTGCATTTGCTTTTTACACATTCTCTTCAGTGAGAGCTGTAAGTGAGGAATACCATTCAGTGCAGATCCAATACTGGTTGGAGGTATTCATTAAATAAATACATTCAATAAATTCATTAAATAAGTGCTTTCCATGATAGGCCATAATTGAATGTGCCAGAAATAACCCCTCATCCTCATGTAATGATTTCAATTTGGACTACTTACAAAACATGACTTATAAAATTTTATAATATGGGATTAAAGCACTATGTTAGGTAAATGTTATTGTTGTTGGTGAAGAGAATAAGTATAAAATGTAAGGGACTAGATTATTAAATAGATTAGGTTATTGTCTCTATTTCATTAAATGAGTACACTCTTACTTGTATGCACAAAGTGTTTAGATGCCTGCTTTCCACCAATTTGAAGTTGTCCCTTTGGATCATTCTGCATGTATTACCTTATGAAAGTGATTTCTTCCATATAGATGGACTTTCAAACTTTTACTGTGGCAAGTGTTTGCACTGTACGTAGAAAAGAGAAAGATCATTTGATGCTTGTTGCCTGCCACTAATATAGTATCTGAGTTTGGTAACATCTTCACAGAATTGAAAGTTTGTTCACTATGATTGACAAGGCTGTGACTTACTGTTTCCATTCCCTTTTTTCCCAGGGTACTTATATATTTATTTATATAGTTGTCTTTGGAAAGATTGTGTTATCTCGAATGAATATGACCAATTCAACAACTGAGCTGATGTACTGAGAGTTTAGCACACAGGTGTACATTTTCATAGATGAGGTGATCCATATCCATTTCATTAAAGGAGTGTTGTCTGGAAAAAATGGAGAAAAGAACAAAAAGAGACCACCTCCCTCCCCAATATTAAAAAACTTTTATAATATTTTGCAATTAGTTGAAGAGCTGCAACTAGTTATTAAAAAAGAAACTTCTTTGAATCTGACAGCATGTGGTTTTGTGTATTACAATTACTGTCACCAGGTGAATTTGGCTAAATGATACTTAATGATATCATAAAATAAAGACAGATCATGATTTAATGTTAAACTGAACATGCTAATGCATTATTTCCCATCTTAAAGAGATGCAACAAAACTGCTAAATATGTAAATACTTTAGCATTCACTTTGTCTTCTGAAAATAGCAATCCTAGTAGTCTTCTGGGTGGTTGCTGGATTGGAGACACAAGGACAGAGGATCAGAGTAGTGCTCATTTTGCAAATGCCAGATCTTGTGAAACTGGAAATATGAACTAGCAGTAGCGAGTCAGGGATTTCGGCTCTTCTGCTCTATGTATGGGAAAAGCGAGTCACAAAAGCCAGCAGAGCAAGGGAGGCTCTGTGGAAGGCATTTGGTGTGGCAAGGCATCCCGTCTTACTCCCTGCCTGTCTCAGGGATATGAGATAAGTCTCTGAAGTGTAATACAGGGTTTTGCTAGGGATCACTGAACCAGCTCTGTGGAAGCTGGGTTTTTTTACACAGTAAAGTGATGCGCCACTGAAAGATAATCATTTGGATCTGGG
Organism: Charadrius vociferus; assembly: GCF_000708025.1. Taxonomy (NCBI): domain Eukaryota; kingdom Metazoa; phylum Chordata; class Aves; order Charadriiformes; family Charadriidae; genus Charadrius; species Charadrius vociferus. The sequence goes on from NW_009647212.1 coordinate 547,401, forward strand.
AAGCAGTACAAACACGCCAGTTAATTAGCTCTGCTCTCAGTTTACACAGCTGCACTGCTTCAGGATGAGCATGACGCTGTACTGTACGGTGTAGGCATGCCCTTGGGACTCTCCTCTGGAAATATCTAACCCCAATTTCATCTTTTGAGATAGCCACCTAAGCGATTCTTCAAAAACCATACAGTTATCAGTCCTTTCAAAAGGCACCTGGAGCAGGTGGAGGTTGAAACCCCCCACTTCTGTGCACAGATCAATAGTTACCATCATTTTAATAAGAAAACTGGGAGAGTTTCTTTTCAGTACCTACCCTGCTCATATTAAGATGAGATATGTTAAATGGAGAAACTTCAACAATACAAACTAACTATAACTTCAGACTAATTGTGCATAATTCTCCCTTGCTTCCTGCCACTGAATTTCTTTCAGTTTGTATGAAATACCCCATTTTCACCAGTGCAGTCTCCCAGCAGGCTTCCAACTTCTTCCAGGTGAGTGCCCTAACTGCTCAGGCAGAAGGTAAAATTATAGATAGGAATGGAAGACAGCACAGCCATTTTGTTTCCATCCTTTTTTCAGGATGTTGAACAAAATAAATCCCTATCAAAATTTTGTTAACTATAAACTGTATCACAATGTATAAAGTGGTATTCAACTGAAGCAGCCCTGCAAATTCCCAAAGTGCTTTTGTTCCTCACATGAAGCCCATGAGGCACTTCAAGGTACTGCTATGGCCAAATCTTTATTAAACACTTAAACCAAGTCATCAGAAAAATATAAGATATATCCAGTTTAAATATCTGACATTTGCATCAAAGCTACGCAGAAATTTCTATGCAGAATTTAAATATTGGGGAAGTTTCTCAGGTTTTATTGTCATCATCTATGAAACTGTTTCCCTGCTTTTTTAAATGTTCTCCTCAATGCATGTGATTGATTGCTGAAAAACACTCCTGTGTTCATAGAGGCACAAGGTGGTACAAACACTTCCTACAGCAATGTCATGCTATTAGGTGCTTTGACCAGAGGAGGCTTCTGTATCATCCCTGTTTTGGTGCCATCCATCTTCCTCTTGTGCAATACAAGCCAACCTTTTAGAAGAAAAGGAGGAAGAGGGGGGAGAAAGAGAGAAAGACAAAGAGAAGGGGAAAGGGAAAGAAGGGAAAGGGAGGGAAAGGGAAAGAGGAAAAAAGGGAGAGGCGGGGAGGGGAAACCCAGGCGTTCCTACTAGGAAGGGCCCTGGAAATGTAAGCAAGCAAGAGATAATACAAACCAAGCCAAAACCAAGGATCTGGAGTCCTCTGCAGCAGCTGGAAGCTGCGGGGAACATTAAGTACTCTCACTCCTCATACACATAATCTCCACGAAAATGAGTCAGTTTTACAGGCGTGTCACAGAAAAACGGGCAAGAAAAGATCTTCACAGGTCACGTAGGTTTTGTCTCATCTCCAGCCCTTATTGTTTCCAAAAATCCGGGCTGGTCCTATGAATAATTTATGGTTTATCTTTCCCCAGCCTAAATAAACAGACATAAATAAATGTTATTTACACACAGAGTAAGTCTACAGCAGCTTGTGAGAAGATGAAGGCCTCTTGTCTTAGATTAAAAAATAACCACAATAGTTTGTGAACTCCAGGACTTATTTCTAATGCATGTCATTTGCTACAACGGGGTAATGGAAAAATTGTTTATCTAAGGATTTCCACTTTTGTTTCTAATTTGGGTGGAAAGATCTTACAGAGTTCTTTTTCAGATTATTAGCAGGACATTGCTGACACACAATTCTTTTGTAAACATTTTTTTTTATAAATTTTCAGAAGATTTTTATGTGCTGTGAGGCAGGCTGTATACAAAACTGAATGGGACAAATCAGAATATTTTTTAAAGGTGGCAGACTGTGATTGTTTCCAGCGAAGTACTTGTAATTTTAATTTTGCTGAGACAGACCAAAATGATATATAAGGAAGGGAATTAGCATGGTAATTGATGGCACATGTGTCATGATATTTACATATTTAGGTGGAAGAGACAAAAGCAGGAGAATGACAGGGCATAAACTTTTTTTTGTGTTGCAATGGGGAATAAATATCTATGTTGTTTTTTTTTTTTTTCTCAAACTTCTAAGATACTTTCCGCTGCAAATATTAATCCTGAATAAATAATTCCAGATGTTTATCTCAGGCCAAAATCTCTACCCTCCTATGTATCTGAAAAGGTTTTAACATGGGAGTGTTGATGGATTCTAGCAAAACTAACCTTCCCATGCAGTGAAAGGATATATACTCTGTGCCTGTGAACGTAGCCATTAACCTATAAGTTCTCCAGTCCTCATTTTGCTATTCTGGTAATTCATCTCATCTCTACTTAGCCTATTCTTTTGGAGACAGTATGGAAAAAGGGAGGGATTTTCTTTAGAAAACTATTCTTCTCTTCATCTTCTTCTCTTCTGTCCTTCCTTTCTGCCTTTTCTGAAGCCCCTACATATCTGCAATATGAAAACCAAAAAAGGGAAAACACAATTTCATCAGTACGGATCTGATTCAGCATTTAAAAGCATTTCCTCAGACCTTAGAGATGATTCTTTTTTTATTGCTCAAAATGAAACAAGTACAAAAGAGATTAAATGCTAACTAAGAGTCACTGAATTGATGGTGACTCTTCTCTGTGATTTCTCAGATTACCTGTGCTGAGATAATGGTTGAGTGCTTGGCTCTGAATTGCTACATCCTCTGGTGTTTGAACTTATCTACTAACTTGCATTCAGGCCTCTCAAAATTATTGGGTTTGGTGTGCTTTTTGGCATATTCTGTTCACCTAGGGTTTCAAGCAAAGTAGAAGTCAGATCCTGTGTGAGTTGTTTCCATGGTTGTATAAATAGAGAAGCCTCTTTACATATATCCCACTCCTCATCAACATTACTCATTGTGTGTGAAGAAAACCCAGGATACAAGTGCTCTAGTATTCTTTTGCTTTAATTTAAATGTTTGGAGACTTCTGTGGGCGTGGTACTGGGAAATTGGAAGCAAATAAAACCTTTCCTTCTAAAGTCCAAGAGAACTCAGCACAAAAAGATGAAGCCTGGGGTAAGTCTTTAGGACCTACATACCAGAATTCCAGGTAAGTTGCAACTTTTAGGAGTGAGAAAAGAATCAGGGAGCTCAGAAGATGCAAAAAAGTGAGACAGCTCCATGAGTTACAGATTTTCAGTATATACCTGGATTCGAAGTCTATGCAAAAAAAAAAAAAAAAAAGAGGGAGAGGAACTGATTTTGGTTTTGGTTTTCTTGTTTTTTTTTTTTTCTACAGGAGCAATCAAGAAGGCTTCTTAAGAGGGGCTGAACGGATGCTTGGGCATCACCACAAGATGCTAGGAATTTGTTGTGGGTTTGTTTTGGGTTGTTTTTTTTTTTTCTTTGAGGGAAAGTATGGACTTCCAGAATTCTCTATAATGAGCAGAAGGTTTATTATACTAGTGATATCCAAAGTTGAATTTATGGAGAACTTGTAGCCTACGGACAACTGTAAGTTGTCAACAGCTGATTTGGAAAACCAGATAAAATAATACAGCTAGAAAATTTCTACTCTTTAAGTGTATTAGTGATTCATGAGAAAATTTGAGAGGATAATAAGATATTGTTTTAGAGCTTAGCAACAGCTGAGTCAGACCACATTTCAATGGGAGTAAAATTTTAAGCAGTCAAATTAATGAAGTTAACTAATCCAAACAAGACTTATTTAAGTTCTGAAAGTATATGAAAAAGAGTAACAAATAATAAATAAGAACCCCTCAGACTCATGCAATGATAAAATCTTTGACATATACACTTTTTGTTTTCTTCAAAAATCACTATAAAATCCACAGAAGGACGAAGAACTGCGTGGATGAAACCTCTGCTAACCTTGAAAATTAATTACATAATCAATGTATAAGTTGACAATTTCTACATAGCTTTATACAATGATGTTGTATACTCTACAGCACAAGGAAGGAAATTAGGAGACAGTTGCAGCAAAGTACTAGGTGTCATAGTCTTCAAAAGATAGTAGTCGCTACTTGTCTACAGTCATGAAAGCAATGCCTAAAGACATAAACTCAAATAAGCTTCTGCCCAAGAACAGAAATTTGTAGTTTTATCAAATAGAACAGATATTTCTACACTGAATAATTCAGCAAGAGAATGTTTCCATTCTTGTGAATTATCTGATGATAAACATAATTTTTCCAGTTTAATTATTTTTGTATTCTTTACAAAGATCTTCAACAAACAATTATGAAAGTTTGAAAGGAGCTGTAAGATCATATGTTCCTTTGGATCTCTGTGATTGCTTAGTTCTTGACTAAGCTTGACTAAACACTACTTTGCTCCATCAGTGTTTCCAGAGACAAAACATGATTGTCCTTTAATAATAACATAGTAAGGAAGTTTTTGTATTAGTATTAATTCTACCAATAATTTAGTTTCTCTGGTGCTATGCAGTCAAAGGTGGATATAACACTTCAGTAATGCCCAGAGAGCATCTTATTATTTATTATCTTTTTGTCTTTCCTGTACAGAAGTTTGAGATGAACCAAAGTAGTGATGTGAGTAGATAGACAGAAAATGTGCGTATTTGGTGTGAATGCCCATTTTGACTTCATCAAGTCCTCTAAAAGCTAGAAATACAAATCTCGCCTCGCCTTGCCTCTCCTCCAGAGGAAAGGACCTTGCAATCATTCCTTGCACTGATTCCAGACCATTGTTTCTTGTCCACACACTGATTTAACTGAAACTGTAACTTACTGATTTATCAGCTCAGACTTCCTCTTTCAAAAACAGATCTCTATAAGCTAGAATTTCATTCTTTGAAAACACTGTATTTATTAACATACTACTGATTTAGTATTATCACTGGTATCATCCTCTTTAGCATCTGTAGCATCATCTTCTCTAATTTGGTAAACAGAAAAAAGTATTCTTTATAACAGTTAAATGTTTACCAGTCATTTGGGATAGAAATCTTAAACTTGCATTCAGGATAAATTGAACCTGGGCATCTGATGGAATTTAAAATATTGTTTCTAATCAAATAGCTATTTGTTCATCTGGGTGATGTGTGTTCCTTGATTATAAATGAAAGTTCCATATGGTTTGTCCAAGGATAAACTGCAGTACCAAAATTCCTTTGGTGGAAAAGCTGTTAACACTTTTCAACTGGTCTAGCTTTGCAGACCCAAGAGGGTGGTTTCTCTACATCAAGGAGTCTATGTTATATGGAGCAGTAATTAGACAAGAACATAGAATTCCCCTAATATAAAACACATTGGGATCTTAACCTCTAAATATAGCAAGTTTCCCAAATATCTAAGGACTAATGTTGATAGTGGGGTTTTCTTGCCCCTGTGCCTTTTTCTTGCCAGGTAAACATGCTTATTTGTGGCAACATTCAGAATTGAACAGCACTTGCTTATTTTGTCCATACAAGTATTTTCATTTTATAGTACTGGAAAAGAAGGTACCAATACTGGAGCTAGTATAAATCAGCACAACTCCATTCTTTCAGCGGTTTTGTTGGAACCTGTGATGGGTTAACCTTGGGTAGCTGCTAGACCCTCATTCAGTCACTCTATCACTCCCCCTCCTCAACAGGACAGGGGGAGAAAAACAAGATGGAAAAGCTTGTGGTTGAGATAAAGGCAGGGGTGTAAATTACCGGTTTCTGTCACGGGCAAAACAGACTCAACTTGGGAAAAATTAATTTAATTTATTGCCAATTAAAAATAGATTAGGATAGTGAGAAACAAAGACAAAACTAAAAACATATCCCTGGCATGCCCACTTCTTCCAAATTTCACTCTTTCATTCCTGGCTTTTCTACGTCTTTCCCCTCAAGTGGCACAGTGGGATGGAAATGGTGGTTTGCAGTCAGTTCATAACACAGTCTCTGCTGCTTCTTTGTCCTCACACTTTTTCCCTACTCCAGAGGGTCCATGGGGTACAGTCCTTCAAGAACAGACTGCTCCTGCATGCTCTCCTCTTCATGAGCCCCAGTTCCTGCCAGAAAGTTTGCTCCTGTGTTGGCTCTCCAGAGACTGCAAGGGGACAACCTGCATCACCATGGTCTTCTCCATGGGCTGCTGGGGAATTTCTGCTCCAGCACCTGGAGCACCTTCTCACCTTCCTTCTTCTCTGATCTGGGTTCCTTCAAGACTGTTTCTCTCACATTCTTTTGTCACTCCTGTCTCTTACAACAGCAGCACAGTGTTTTCTACCTGTTCATAACCACATTTTCACAGAGGCATCACCAGCTCAGCTGACGGGCTCAGCCATGCCCCGCAGTGGGTATGTTAGAGCCAGCTGGAACTGGCTATGTCTGGTGCAGTGCAGACCCTGGCCTCTTCCCACAGAGGCCACCCCTGCAGCCTGATGCTACCAACACTTTGACATGTAAACCCAATGCAGAGCCATCCTGGAGAACATCAGCTGACAGTTTTGATGAGAATGTGTTTTCATCAAAGATGATCTTCTTGAAATCCCATTAAGGGTTGCAATTCCATGGATTTAGGTAGGTAAGGCTTAATTTTTACTAGGACTAATGAGAAGATAAGAATCCAATTCCAGATTGCCACTTCCTTCGCTAGGCTTCCCCTATTTCTTTCTAATTGTAAATCTTATTACTTCCACATCTCGGACGGCAGAATGCCATGCAGGTGCTGGCAGTACAGCAAGAAAATGCTATGCATACCTGATTCATTCGCTGTAAAAACAGGAAACAAGGCATGGAGACAAAAATTCTTTGGAACTTCTAACAGATAACAACCTTCACTGAATTCAGGTTGTAAATACAGAACATTTCACATGATAGGGTGGGTTATCCATTTCAACTGAGCATCCAAAACTTAAGTATTTGTTCCAGAGCAAGATACCAAAATCAGTAACTTCTGTTAGTCTCTAAAATAAATTAAGCTGTTCTGATTACAGCTTTGTCATCAGGATTTGTTTTGAGATAGGCTTGTTAAAGTTGGAGAGAAAACTGCAAGGCCCAGATCTTCCTCCTACTGATTAACCTCATCAATGACAGTATTGCCTCATCACTGATGTTGCCAGAGATGTTACGTTTTTAGAATAAGGTTTGAATTTTAAACCCTTGTCTAGTGTCTGCCCCTAATCAGCAGAGGCTACCATAAAGTGTGTATTTTGTTCTTATATAAGTTCAATTAATGAGCCTCGACTTAAGCATCTACTTAAGTGCTTTGATAATTGGGAAAGAAAGAAAATGCTTATTTAAGCATTCACAGCATTTTTGGATTGATACAAGTGATCATAGTCTGGGATTTGTTTTTTCTTTCAGTTGCAGATAAATAGCAACTGTAAGGTCTTCAGGGGAAACTCTGTTCTCATTTACTTTGATGTTCTTTACAGTTAATTTTCTCTGACTTTCCTTTGTTACTCCAGATTTATCCCAATGTAGCTGAAAGCAGCAGTTGGCTCTTACCAATTGAGACAGAAATAAAAGCAAACACAATTTAATTGCCAGTTTGAAAAGCCCTTGCCAGACATTTATTGAAAAGAAGAGTTCATTTTCTAATCTTTCTTCTCACTTTTTCTAGACAAGGGAGGAGGTGGTAGTGGGGAATATGATATCACTCTTTACAAAGCCAAACATGTCTGCAACAAGGGATTAACATTCTTTTTCCTCTCAGAAACAGACTCACTTATATGCTCTTGAAGCTCTGTAGGTGCTCTTAGATAGTGTAAAAGCCTTGAAGAAAGATAAATGAAACTAGCATTTTGGTGAGAAGGTCTTGAAATTTTGGCAGTATTTGTAAAAATGTGTTTGAAACCTCAAATTCCTCTTCAGTGTTATAAAGTTAAACCCTTAATGGGAGAAGGGATTCTAACAAAGGGTAGTAAGTAAATTTAAATCAGCCAGTATCAACACATTTAGCTGACGAAAAGGCAGGAAGAACAATTATTTTTAAATTTTTAATGGTCTTTTATTTGTGTTTTTGTGTTGATGTTTGTTAATGATAATTGCCTTTCCCTGTAGTGTTTATATTTAATGAGCCCCTCAAAATGGAGCATAAATACTGTAAAATCGCAACAGTAATTATTCTGATCTACTTACAAAGGAGTATTAAAAAAATAAACAGGACATTGGTGAATTTACAGCTTAAATTAAGTTTGATAAACGATTCAAAACACTGTTTAATATCACAAATCTGGGGTGCAGACTTGGGTTTAACTTCCATAAAAATTATCCAAAGCAGTATCTTGAGACAATGACCTAGCTTTCTAAATTTTCCTAGTGCCACTCTGGTTGGGATTTGAAAGCCAGTCCATACTGAAGGATGTGACACTGAGAAGCTACGCTAACAACCTCAGAGCCAACTTTTATACCTCTGTTATGGCACAAGTTTAAGTCCCATAAAAAAGGAACAGCTAGATGTCTACTGATACAGCTATATTGCATCTGTAACAAACCATTTGATACTTATTCAAGGATCCTCTGAGTTTAACCATAGGGTGTAAAGAAGCACAGAAAGGAAGGTGCTTGAGCACCTCTACCAGCACTGAGGAGGCAACAGGGTCCTCCAGTATAGAGGTGATCAGAGACAAGGACATTGTAGGAAAGCCCTTGAGAGTGTCAGAGTAGGTTTATGCTATAAAATTAATCAGTAGGAGGGAATACTTCCAGATACTGTATCATCCTGTATTATCAAAATAACTGTAAGCATGTTTTGTGTATAGCACTCCCAAACAACGTCCAAGTACAAATCAGGATTTACTACAAGGGAGTGAGCATTGCCAGTAGGCAAAGCACATTAAGGCACCCTGTACTGGCGACTAGGGAAGTCTGATAGCACAAATGAGAGACATTGGTCCTGGCTGGTCTCAAGGCCAAGGAACAGTCTAAGGTGTGCTAAATCTACTAGTATAGATTTAGCCACAGTTTACTTTAAAGCAATTAAGTAATTGCACACTAAATTCCATATATAAAAGGGATTTAGGCAACTACTCCCATTTTCTTTAAAGTTACTGAATCAATGGAAGCTAAATTCTTGTATTTGAGACCAGTTTCAAGTCACTGTGTTTTGTCTTTCACCACTACCTTCCCTGTGAGATTAACATCCTACTTCACAGACACATAGGCCAAATTTATTAAATATTATTCCTTTAAAGCAAGATTTATATGAAGATTTATATTCAGCTTTATATATCTGCATTAAGTAAACATATAGGCAGATATGTCTGTATATAGTTGTTTACATCATCAGATATAAAAAAAAAAATTTATAAACATATAAACACGTAATTTCACAGGTAAGAGAAATTAGTGTCAAGAAGTTAAACAGTGGTTCCTGATCTTCTCTCAAATCCAGTTTGAACCAAGTGTACCATGGAGGTCATAGAGGAAAACCTTTGTTCCATTAATTCTGAAAGCAGTAGCTACAACACGCTGGTAACCTCAGTACTTCTTCAATGAAGGGTTTTTAATTGCTCTGTACTAAGGATCCACCATTCAGGTCTCTCACACATGTTTCCTTCAGTGTTCCTTTCTGTGATACAGTGGAGGAAGGCAGAGAACTCTCTCATCCTCATGATATGTTGCTGGAAAGGGAAAGGATCTGTTCCCAGATCGGAACACTGGGTAATCATTTTTTATACTCAAGTAACATGAAAACCTGTTTGCTAATGTCCTGGTTTGAGGTAGAATGTAACCATTTTTCTTTTCAGTAATTTTGCCTTTCAGTTAAATCTCTTCTAACTAATGGTACCCTGTTTGTTTATTGGCCAGCCCAGCCTAAACCACGGCAGACTTATACCCATCCCTATGTTGTCTTGTACTTCCACTTTATAGTTCAGCATGCCTTACTGTATGTTCCTTTCCCCTAAGGAGTGAGAGAGTTCAACAAGTGTTAATTTTCCAAAGATTTTTAAGGATGTGTGTGCTGGGCTGTCAAGATTGTCCAGACTGAGTGCACGGTGTAACTGCTCAATGACTTTCCATCTCCCTGTCTTGGCACTTTGTCCTGAAGTCGCAGCACACTGGGTGCAGGTTCCTGCTGAGTGCTTTGTTAAGACGCTTTGTTAAGCTCCGCACCGCTTCCTCTGGCAGTTCTGCCTTATGAGGGTGGTGCTCTCCTTGCTTTTGTGCTGCACAGTGGAGAGGGTACGCAGTTTTCTAAATGTGCATACATTCTACAGACCTTTTTGTTTAGCTTGGGATATTAAGAGGCAAGCCATTAAAATTTATGGGGAAAACATAACTCTGGTGCCAGATCACATCCTCTGATAGAGAGTTTGTTTTTAACCTGTAAGCCTCACTTGCCAGGTCTGTCCATACACCTACGACACGTCCTTCATTTTATGTATACTGTGTTTTAAAATTTCTAAGGATGACAGCTCTCAATAAACTTTCTGCTCTCAGAACTGAAGCAAAGAACATACTCATACGGTAGCACACTTGTTCACATCAGATCAACTAATTCACGAACCTATCACATGCTCTTTTCTATCCTTGTCTTATCCTTTAACTATATTTCCAAGTTATTCCAGTGTTTACTTGAATTGCTTTGACACATGGGGCCTCTGTGAAATCAGAATACAGAGAAAAAATAAAAGATTGGCATTTGGTATATGGGAGTACTGGCTATGCAGCGAGAGAGCCTATACCTTTTGCAGGTCCCCTTTACGCTGGCTAACCTGGTACACAGTCTCTGAGGAATCCCAGATCAGATCCATGATTCTGTATAACAGGTTTCACCTTCATTCTTCCTTTTTGTTTAACCTTTCAAAGATGATCTGACAAAGAAGATACACACTTTTTTGGAAGATAAAGCATTTATAAAGTCAATGGTGATGAGACTGGGATTGTAAAATAAATAAATTATAAAAGGTCCATGAAATGAAGAGATCAGGTACAAAAAAAAAGTGAAACAAAACCCATGAGAAAGTATGGAATATAGAACAGAAAGATTTTGCAATACCCTTACAAGAACAATTGTTAACCGTAATGTACAATGACCTACCATATAGCATTGTCATTAAACAATTTTCTTCAAATTGTTGTAAAGGCCTGAATTTACAAAAGACAGGAGGGTCACAAATTAATTGGAATCAGACTGCATTTCATTATTGTTGTTGTCACTCTTATTGTGGAATATTTCAAATTATTTTGAAGACCTCATAGCATTATAATTTGTTCATTCAATTTAAACAGAAAAGATGCAGATCTCTTTTACTATTTATATCAATGAATATAGTACTTTATTTGTGCTTAGGTGATTCTACTGCACATCATATAAATCATAAGTCCTGAATAATTGTTTCTATTTCCCTCCTTGCATGTTTTGAGTTAATTTCTTCAGAACCATTCCATAAAGCATTACTATACCCCTCCTGCTCCAATACCTCCTGATCAGTCACAATGAAGAGAAGATCCTTATTCAGACAGTGACAACTCTTGGACAACTGCTAACACCCCTTTTTTTGCCTGTTGGGAAAAAAAAGCGATCACCAGAGTTAGGCTTCATTTTCACAGGCAGGTAAGCAACTATAAGAATTAATTACTGCTTCAAGAGGGCCATCTCATTCTTGCCTTTCCCTTCAGCTGCCCCTTGACCCTTTCAGTAGTACTGAACAGCTTTCCAGTCCCATCACATCCCATATCACTGTCCTAGTAGTGTCTTTCCTAATAGAATATTCAATAGTTATGACATATATAAATGATAAATCGAGAAATAGAGGCCTAGATATGTTAAGTGATTGATTTAAAATCACCTAGAGGGACAGTGACTGGGCTAGAGCTAGACGCAGCATTTGTACCTAATGAAAGGTAAAAGATTTGCTTTCTGCCATGGTACTTTTTTCTCTCTCTCATTCTCCCTCTCTCTCCCTCATCTCTGTTGTAGCTGTTATTTTCTGCCAGAATTATATATGTGTAAAGTAAGAGGTTTCTCTCCTCCCTGTGAGCACTGACTCCAGTCTCTTTGAGGGAGGAATTATGAGTTTTATTTTGTAAAGCCTTGTCCTAGCTCACTTTTTGTTTGTCATAAACTGAACAAATAATAATTACAATAAGCAGCAGTAAGAATGACTTTATTTACATTTCCACTAGTGTGGAAGAAAGCAGTAATTTGCCAGTACTTTGCAAGCATAAATAATACTTGTACACGACCTTTTGTTAAAGCTGCTCTAGCCAGCTGAAGTGGCAGGGGGAATCACAAATAAGCTGAAACAAATCGGGTCGCAACTAGAGTCCTCTATAGGTGGACTTTGTTAGTTTTTAATATGAAGTCAGATGATTGCTAGTGTGACAAGAGGGAGTAGAAGCATTCCGTCTAGCTACTCAAAGGGCAATGTGGGCAGCGGACTCTGCTGCTGTCCATTCTGTCTTTGTGTAGAAATGTGCATATGGTTTATGGCTTACTGATTGTGGTGCAGTGGACAGCTGACTTCTGCCAGCTACTGCCATTCCTGCCAGTACCTTTTTTGGTGGGTTAACTTATTATTACGTCACCTCAGTCCGTATTTCAGTATTGTGCTGCTGTGAGCTCTACTGATATACAAAAATATATTGCAATGTTTCGTTCTTAATCTTAGGTCATTAGAATCTGATTTCGGACTCCTAATTAATTTCAGCCTGTCAGGGCAGATATTTGCACCTATTCCAGACCTGCACTGACATGTATATGACATGACCCAGGTCTCATGTCTGACCTCCTGCATCATTCAGCTTCATGATTAAAAAGCAGGCAAAACAAAAAGAAAAACACCTTTTAACATGATTCCTAATAGCAAAGAATTAATAGACTTTATAACAGAAAGGAAGATGTTTGGGAATAAATGAACCATAACACAGCAGAGTAAAATAGTCTCTGAAGACAGCACTGTACATCAAGGCCTGCCAAGTCCTTTTCTAAACAGCATCATTGAAAAGATTGTTAAGAGTCCTTAAATACAGACTGTCAGCATGAAGTTGTTTGCTTCAAAATTGGAGAAAGTTTACATGAAAGTCTCAGTTAAAAAAGAGTTAGAAAAGACAGCAAACTGAAAAGCTAGGAGACCGTAGACGTAAGCCAACAGCCTGTTCCACCAAAAGGTTGTTAACAACTATTCAGCCAAGACTTGGGAAACCTTACACATTCTTTCATCTTCTTTCCTTTTATTATTGATTAAGTGTGAATGTTTATACATATGCATATGCATGCATTAAATCAGTGCTTACAGAAAGGATTCAGTTTTCTATGATGGAGCATGAAATCGTTGATGGGATTGAGGATATAACATTCTCAGATCATTTAGGATCTATAAAAAGAGGAAGCATTTTTTAGCTTATGAAAAAAATCATTTACAACTGTGCAATGTCACATAAAATGTCTATAACTATCACATTTTTCTTCACACTGTTTCTCTAGCTAGACATTTCTTTTTTGTGTGTGTGTGTCTATAATATTCCCATCAGCAAGTAGTGAGGCCTGTATTTTCCTATGCTTCCTGTGAACAAGTCTATTGACAGTGGGGGTCCAAGTTTTTCTTTTCCTGACAGAAACTTTTACCAGATTTTCATGGCTTTGTCTCTTCCTTTTCTTCATACTGGTGCTGAAGAAGTGTCTGTAATGAATAATGAATAAGTTTCCAATACTGGAGTTCACTGTGGTTAATCCTTAATAAATTGTATATCTTGAATTTAGCTACAAAGACAGCGAAGTCCAAAAACAGATCAGGTGCTGCCATCAAATGAACACACTGTAGGTAATGAAATACCAAAGAGAATGAAGAATCAGCTTGTTTGTTTGTTTGTTGTGTTTTTAATTATTATTTTCAAACTGATTTTAGAGATGATATTTATACACCAGTTAATTGGGAAATGAAATAAAGGTAATCCAAGAAGCCCTTCCGTGTAACTCTGGAGATACAGAGTTAGGATAATAACCTTATTGTTGTGTTTGCATAGTAGTGTAGGATGGTCACGTGATCTTAAGCATCTGTTCCAGATGGTCCAATGAAGTGACTAGTTTATAAACAAATCAAGCAAATTAGTTTTATATTTAAATGTAGAAAACACATGAGTATAATGGTTATTTGGGCTAACTAAATAGCTATGTATTAATATTTAAGACTTTGCATTGTGTGGTTTTAAAACACTTGGAGATCTGCTGCTATTAATTAATGTTTTTCATTTTATGGTCATCAAACTATGTAAGGTTTCACAAGTATTTGAAAACTAGGTTATTCATACATTAAAATGAATGACAGGTACTTAACTTGCATTCAGAATTAAGGCAAGAAATACATGAAGGACAAGGAAAAAAGTAAGTACACCATTTTACAGGCGTAGTAATCTCAGGAGCTATGTGTCTTCGATGACCTCACATCTGTCGTATCTCAACAAACTAATGGAGCTGAGGTACAAAGAGGATAAATAAATATTCAAGTTCATGTAAAGAACTTCAAAGACTGTTAAGAAGTTGAAACCTGTATGGATAAGTCTAGCACCTGGACCTTGATGTATTTTACCTCTCTAAAAAACAGGTACCACTGACAGACTGTCTCTAATTGCACAGTAGAAAATGACAACAGAAGATCTGACTTCCAATTGACTGGTCTACCCTCTATCCAAAGAAGATTCAGCTGCAGTAGAAATCAATATTCAGACATTTGTTTTTGCAATCTTACAGTTCAAGAAGAAAAATCTAGACAGTGAGTACTCTGGAATAAAGGTCCATATTAAGTAAGGTGATAAATATTTTAGAGATATTAGTCAGGAAAAAGTTAAATCCATTTAATTAAATTAAGTTCTTTTCTTCAGGAGAGTCAGCATAGTGGGAAAATCTCAGCTAAGCATCAAAACATTCATAAGCAAAAAAGCCCCCACACATGAAGACATTGATCTAAAAATGCCTCAGTTATGCTGAAATGCTGTTTATCACAAAATTTTCAAAATCTGGATCAAAACAGATGTATTCTCTGCAGTCACTAATGCTGGCAATTACATCTAGTTGCTTATGAATGCATCTTGCACAATTTGCAATTACTGTACAAACTAGAGAACTATCCAGGGAGTTCCTATTTTGTGCAGGAAGCTCAGCAATCCTGGTTTCTAAAAACAGCAGTTGATTGAGCTTTCATGTGCCCCACTTCTGTAAAATTAGATATAAATCACATTTTATTTTGCTTCTGTCTCAATACCTTTTAAAAATCCATTTCTTTTTGTATAAGTGACAAGAACACACTCTTCTGAGACAGAAACTAAGGCTATGATTCCAGTAGGGAGGAGGATAAGCCTGTTCAATCAGACCTGTTTCTTAATATCTCCCATTTCATCACACACAGACTCAGAGATTGACCCAAGCACTAATAGAAAGTTCAGAGCTACCCCAGAGTCTGGGATCTTTGGTTATCTTTATGCTTTTTTATTATTGTGATTTTCACTCCATTCTCTTCTATACTGTAAAGTGACAGAAGGTAATGAACTACTTCACAATTTTTACATCATTGTTTTCCACCAGTACTTTTCCTTCCGTTCTTATGACATCTGGTCACACTAGATATATCTACCGTTCCTACAGGATGCAGGAGGCTCCCTTTACATCTAATCTCTGACTGAATGCACTTAAGTTTACTGCTTAAATCCACTGGGTTTATCAGCTAGAAGCATCAGAAGAAGTGAACCCTTTCTTCTTAATCTTCAGTGAGTCATGATTTTATAAAGTTTCGTAGGGGGTGAAAGTGATTGAAATTGATTGCAATACAAAACAATGTATCTTAAAATGTGTCTTAAAGAGAATAAACACAGGTTTTTCTTCATTTAGTACAGAAAAGTTCCAGACCCAAAGGCAAAACACTGGAAATTTCTTATCTCCATGTTTTTATCTTTTTTTCCCTTATAAGTCTTGGTTACCACTATTTCTGTCAGTGCTGCCAAGCACTAGTTTCAAGAAAAAAATGAACGGAGACAGCTGTAGACTTGATGGTTCATTGAGATCTTTGAAGACTTTGGTTTCATGGACATCTCTCTCTAGTTTCTATTTAGATCTTGTCTGCCCAGCACTGACATCATTCCCAAAACTGTATTCTTCCAATCTTTTATTCAGGTGTCTTTTAAGCAAAGTTGCCCTCTGTTTTCCTTTGTGATCTGTTGCTGATTTCCATGTCTCTGTGCACTTACAAAGAGTTTTGAGCTGATTGCATGCAAAATATAATTGAGGTGAATATTAGTGTAAGTAATTTCAGTTGAGACTGATTATGTTTGTACAAGAGAAGGAAAAAAAGTGATTTCAACAACAGGCATATATTTCATCAGAAGAAAAGCTGCCTTTTATGTTGTTTGACAAATTCACATCTTTGCATTTCAACACCCTTCTACCTTCTGAATAGGCTATTGAGTATAAATCATTTTTATTATAGCATGCGCTGTTCTTGATAATAAACTTTTAAACATTATTGTGTTACCCATACAAAGCCAGTACCTTTTGGCTAACAGCAATAGTTTCTCTCACGACAAGTAATGATTTTAATAAAAGACTATAGGAAACATTGATACTCCAAGAAAGCCTAACAGTACTTACTGATTGATGCTTTTCCCACCCAGAGCAGTTGGTTATACAAAACTGCCTAATTCTGTCCTTTCACTGAAAAGGTCTAATTATTTCCTCTCAGCAGTTGTAAAGTAATTGTTGTTGTATGACCAGCAAATAGCTATGCAAGCAATCGGACATGCATAGAAAAAAAAAAGGCAAACTGAACACCAAGCCATTTGATTGTCTCACATTCAAACACCAAAGTAACTTTTCCATGACTAAAAGACCCTATAGAGACCATTTAGTCTGTCAGTTGGACTTTGGAGGCCACATATGACAAACTTAGCTACCCAGGACTTCATACAAGATTGATAATACTAATAATACTTGAGCGATATGAAAGATAACAGAACTCTTTTAAGCCCATCCACTTGTGGAATATGGGATAAACATTAAAACAGCATAGATAGGCTTGGAGTGGAGGGATTTGTTGTTTCCACACAACTAAATTTCTGAGAGGTCTTCTCAAACCTTTAATTTAAAACACAAATCCCAGGAGGCTTCATGCCACTCCCTCTTGGAGACTTTAGGCTCCAGGTTCCCTCTTTTGGACAGACTTATCTTCTGACAGATAGCAGTGGTCATCTCCTTACTTTACTGGTTTGTGGACTGGTTTAGAAAATGCTGATGCAATTTAGAAGGTACCTTTAAGAATATAGCCTTTAAGAATGTAATCAAATAGGTCGTAGGAAAAAAGAAATCTGCCCATTGCCTTAACATCAAAATGTTCTTCTTGGTGCATAGTGATGCATGAAGATAGTAAGTGCTATCTTAAATGATGTGACACTTAAACTTTCTTTTGAATCTTGTCTTGAGTTGATACTTTGAGAGACAGTGTAGAGGAAGTGCATAATCATTATACTGTGATCATAAAAAAAATAAAGCTACAGAGTTTGACTTCAAAGGCTTTCAGCTCCAGCTCAAGATGTTTCAAGATATTCACATCCAATAATCTCAAAAATCATAAATTGTATATAAAAGTATCTTAAATATGGGCAGTTTATCTCAGCAGCATTCTTTCTTAACACACATAGAGAGAAAAGTCATTAATTTAATTTCTCCCACAATTTCTTCAACACCTTTTAGATAGTTTTTACTTCACACTGGCAACTCTCTCAACTTTGTGTAACCAGGTTAACCTTTCTTCCATTATTCAGGATATTTTTTAAGTCTCATACCATCTGATGCTTCTCAGTTATATGTCTTATTAACTTCATATTTGTAGGTAGGTGAATGACTTTTGCAGAGGTGTCTGTCTATCCTGAGCAGTAATCAGATTTTAGTCGTATCTTTTCACTGTTCTCTCAAAGACGTGTGTAACACTTCTCATGATCCTATTTAAATTCCATAAGACTGGGAAGGAGGCAAAAGATAGTATGGTCCTCCAATCTGACCTGCTACATTACTTAGGACAATCATTTTCACTGTGACTTCAGGAAAATGGTAATTTGTAATTTTATAGATGATTTAAGCTATAATTCAAACATTTATGGTGGCTTTTTATTGGTAAAAACCGCAAAGCATGCTTCTGGGTATTGTAAACCCAAAGCATTAAATAATTAATCATTATTAATCATTATGTGAATAGCACATGGGATTTACAACTATTGAACTAAATTGTGAATACAGAATGTAAACTGATTGACAGAAGCTTGGCCAATGAATCCAGGCAGCTATTGCTGCGGTCCTTCAATGTTTTTATGTGAACAGGAAAATATCATATGTCACATGAAAAAGCAAACATTAGTTACTTTCATTGATATGAAAACAGAAATTCTCGTTTCCTAATTGCAATACTCCTAGAACCTATTCCACCATGTATGAAGAACTTATTTTGTCTGGAAATGAAATAAGTCAGTAAACCTATTTCTCACTAGTACGTGATTTAGCTCCAGGTTAATACATACATTTAAACTAAAATCTCTGCTGCCATGCTAGTTAACCAAGATCTAATGAATAAAGTCAAAACAACTTAGGCAGCCATTCAACTTACCCTAAAACAGAGACCTATGATATGGTCAGCAGAAAAATTCTATTAGGTAGCACTGATGATGTTGGCTAGCTCTTTGTTAACCGTAGTGGCTGGTCTGTCACCTCACTTACATGCAGATACTGACCCGTAGACATCTAATCTCAGATGTCTGCACAAAATTCACCCGGTGTGAGTGTAGTCCTTCTTGTTTCAGTCTAGTCCTTCTTTCGGTTGCAGTGAAAAACATTAAAAAACTGTAATGCTGTTAGGAAGAATCACTGAGCTTGTACAGTAATCAAGAGAGGTAACGATGAATAAATACAAGAAAGCATTCAGTGTTGTGAATCTCCATCAGAGATTTATCTGTCCTTGAATGCAAAATAAGCTGCCATAGTCATAGAGAAAGACATCTTTAAGAAAATACCTTTCCATCATTGTTATCTTAGCAGATAAAGAAAATATGTACGAAGCAGAGATACTTCCTATGGTATAGATACTCTTTCATTACCCTTTCTCAAGTTTTTGTTCTGCAGTATGTACAAAGACACAGTACCTAAGCATGAATCCCATAGCGCAGTATCAGTCATTTTAAAGAAATCAGAAGTCCACATAAGTTTTATGTGGATTTAGGCTGTGATGCATTCCCTTACTTTTAAAAGTAATAAATTTAGGCCAGCTATAAAGTAAGCCCAAGACAAGCCCATTTAACTTCCTGAATATTCCTTAAGAGTGAGGAAAAGAAAATGTTCCAAGCAAATATAGTGTTCCCATTTCAAATTCATAAGTCAATTTTCCAAAGCATATTTTTTATTTAAACATTTTACATATGCACATTCAGTGTATGAATTTTTAGTACTCAAGTGAAATGGATAAACATCTTTGTGAATATATAGCTACTGACCTCACAATAAAGTATCAAACATTTAAAACAGCTGAGTAAAACCTCTATACCTCAGGATTCCTAAAATGTTCTTACAGAAAAAGTCATGTTTGAGTGTAGCAATACAGAAACAAGTATGTTAGCAGATCTGCATGCTTCGCATTTTAATAACTTTAGATGTTTTTTATAAGTTCTTTGAGCCTTTCCCAGGGTTTTGCCAGAAACATCTCCACACACAGCAAAAATGGAAACAAGGCACTATTATCAACTCAGCCATCACAGTGTGTCTTTTATTTTTATATTGGCAGACCTTCAACACTTGTCACATCATGAGTATAACTCCCCATCAAATCATGTTGTTGGACCTGAGGGGAGAGGAAGAAAAGTAACACAAAATGAACAAACTTATTGCCCAAATCAGTTCTGAAAACTTAATTATGAATTAGCAATAAGATAGTCTGTTCATACCTTGGATATTTAGAGGATATTTTTAAAAAAGAATGGCTGAGCCTTGCCAGTTAAAACAATTACTGACCTATGATTTCAAGCGAAATTAAAACCAGACTGAACCAAAGTACTTCCTGTTACTTAGACAGTACCAGTGAAATGTGTAGGACCCTTTTGAACTGTCACATACTTCAACTCCCCACTTTTTAAGCTGTTCTTAGTAGTCACTTCAGAAGAGATCAACAGAACTTACATCTGTGGTGTAGCCTCTGAGTTAGTTCATTTGGTTCAATTGCCTCTATGTAGGTAACTAGTGACAGACATTTGTGATATCTGCCTGTGGGCAAATGAATTATGTCAATGAAAACAGGCGTTTGTGGGATGAAACTTGTCTAAAGAAGATCCCCAAGACAGGTAAAGTGGACTGTTCCGAAGCACCTGGGATTCTTCTGGGGGTATCTGAAATTATATGAGGAAAATCCTATCCGAATTCCTAATGGAAAAGTTTCTGATGATTTTCATCTATTACATGAGAGGTTACGAAAACCTCTGCTGGCAATCTTGCACTAACAGCGAAGGCAAAAAAGGGGTAAAGATACAGTAGTCTAAGATGAACAGAGAAGACAGTTGCTAGCCTGGTCCAGTGGTACTAAAAGAAAAGAAACTTAGAAACAGTGCCCTATCAGGTGTATCTATATACCCCATCTAGCAGAAAATGTAGACCTCACCTATTTACTGCTTCCTGTTATTCAGGGGGAGGGAGGGGAGGTGTTAGGTTTTTTGGGGGGGAGGGGATTTTTCTTCTGTTTCTGTTATGCTTTTTTTCTACCTGAAGTTGCAGGTGACATAATTAAATTTCCTGCAAGTTAATTTGTCCTTATACATTAATTAGAATTTGTAACTGCTGGATAATATCTCACAAATTCCAGTTTGAATTAGCTGGTAAAGAATTTTAAGAATTTGAAATAATCATCTGGAAATTGGGACTCATAGTCTGAGAAAAAACTTTCTTAATGATGTGACGTGTCAGAATGAATGTGAAATTTCACTGAGTGGGAAAATTATACATGATTCTGGGGCTAGTTAAAGAGAGAAATAACTTGAAGCAAAAATAATAATAAAATAGACAGAACAAAACCCCATAGCCTTATATACATGTGTAAAGTGATGTACTACTCAGACACTGAAGAGAATAATCAGCTGTTCCCTGCAGTGGTAAGAAAAGCCTTGACAGCTGCGAACCAATTATGGCCCCTGAAACCCTCACCAAGCCCTAATCAAGAAAAGTGTTTGTTATTGTCTTCCAGACATTGCAAAGTAAACAAGACGACTGAATGCCTTGGAGGCAAGGAGGAAATTTCTTAGTCAGAAAACCTCAGAAATGTCTTGGGGCATGTTTGTATTCCTCTCAGAAGATGGAGAATTTTCTGAAATAATAAATTAAGTACATTCCCCAAAGAGATCCCCTTAAGAAATAGTTCTGACATAAAGGTTTCAGCTCCCTATCTTTCTGTTACCGAACCTTTAATTTATCTCTCCATGGAAAACTTTCATCAAGCCCCACTTTACCCATCTGAGCCTACCCCATCCCTTCCAAATTCCTGAGTGAAACCATACCCAGAGCCAGAAATATTCATAGCACTTGTCCAGAATACTTAAAATTATGCAGGAAAAGGCTCTCATTGATCAAACCTGACTAGTTTACTGCTGCAAATGTTTGTAGTGAGCTTCATTTAAAACTTGGATTAACCAGCTGCTGTATTTGGCTCCAAAGATCCTATCCAAGGAGGGTGAGGTCAGGGAGTCTGTGTGAGCATGGGCAGCTACAAAGGGCTGGGAGCTTTAAATTCAGCGTACCTGAAGAAGGAAAGAGCCTTAAATCATGGTGCAGGGGTTATTTGCTGTTGGTAGAACATAGAAACATAACTAGAAAAAAGTTAGTGACTAAACCACAGTACTGACACCCACTCCCTAACTTCAAGCTCCTGTAAGATTTTGCTCACAAGAGGCCTCTAAACTGTTTTCGCTCTGTGATCGCAACATGTGTGCTTGATACTTGTACAATCCAAGTTTATTACTTCAGGGCAGTAAACAAATGTATCTTAGCCTGTAGGGTTAAATAATTTTTGACACAATTAAGTAAAGCAGAGCTGGAATGAAAGAAGATAGACAAATTTCACTTGCAATAAACTAAAATGAACTGTCAGAAACATCCAGTTGTTAGGGGGAAATTTGGATATTTTTTTTATAAAGAAGATTGCACCCTGAAAGCAGAAGTCTGTGAAATTGGGCTAGCTTTCTTAAAAACCTTTCACAAGGATGCCTTCACCTCTCTGTCTAGCTCTCCTTTCTAAGTTTCAAGACCAGTCAAATTCAAAAATTAAAAAGCGGAAACTAGACAGAACAGTTGAGTCTGACCTGATTTTGACATGGAACCACAAATTGTCCCCAGATTCATTCCAATCTGGACTTGGCTTTCATTCAAAGATTAGAAAAACCTCAGTAATCCTCGTGATGAATTTGGGCTCTGGGCAGAAGATTCAATAATATAACTCTAGGCAAAATTATAGGGGTTCCTGAATTTGTAATGGAAGCCCTACAAATTCTGGAGGTCAAATACCTCCAATACCTTACAGTATTTCTCATTTGTCCTTGGCAATGTTTTCTCTTACTTGCTGTTCGTTTTGGGTAGGTATTGTAAACTCTCAAAATTTAACAAGAATTGTGGATTGATGTGGGTTTATCAGGTCCAAGATCTCCTGAACGGCTTTTCTATTATAAAAGGTGGCATGCACATGTGAAAACTGTGTCAAAATTTGTACTCTCCTGCACAGTTATGAGGAAGTTGATCTGACACTAAGTGCTGCTGGGGAAGTGGACCTAAGCTGGGAATACCAGAACTGGAGCCAAGATAGTCCAGAGGACATGAGCCTTTATTCAAATGTTTTTTTGTGGCATGCCCTGAGGCAGTGATTCCCCTGATCACAGAGACATAGAGATCTGTCAGGACGTCGCACAGTAGCCATGCATCCAGTGCCTGATTTTCATTACCATGAAAACATGGAGGAGGAAGAATAAAGGGAATACCAAAGAGAGTGAAATAATGCAATATATCAAGGTCCCCCACTGGGGATGGAAGTGTCCAGAGGAAACTTGAATCTGGGCATTAGAATACCACTGAAATTTGGTAAAAGTAGGGTTCATATCTCACTCTTATTTTAAATATCTTCATACATTCAATTTAAAAGCTTATATCAATTGGTGTTATTTAAATATGAAAAATGTGGTTTTAATGGATTTAGAAGGTAGAGTGCTTTTCTGCTTTCCCTGTTACTGTATGAGGGACAAACCACGCATTTGAAAAGGATACAGAGTATGTGTTCACCAAGGATCAATACCTTGTCCCACAGAGACCAAGGATGTGAATTCTATGAAATTTGCTGCCAGTTCATGGACATCACAGCATCTATCTTGTTTTCTTGTTCCGTAGCATCCACAGGAGTAACTTTTGCAGCTTTCTTGAAAGCATATAGCTGCCAGAATATTTTACTAAACTTTCTTAGCCATAATTCAATATAAGGTAATATTTTCTTTTAAATGCAAAAGAGGGAAACAAATGGACATGCAAGTCTAGAAAAATATGAGGTATGGTTGCAGGCATGCTCTTTGGATTCTGAACATAGATTATTAGAGAGAGGAAATGTGTTTTTGAACCTGTCTTTATGTGTTTCTTAGTCTTGAAATTTCACCTCATGAGGCTCAGTGGCATGATGATTGATGCCTTTATAAGTGGATGATGAATAGGAACTTTCATCCTTGGTACGGCTTTACTACTTTGAATCAAATATTAAATAGTTCATTTTTGCTCTGAGAATATTTTTGTGGTAGTTTTCATGTTTACCTCTACTAGAGCTTATCATATAGGTTCTTCTCACCTGTACTTATAGCAGAAGCTCTGATGCCAGAACAGCAAGGAAACCAGTCAATTCATTATAGTCAGAAATGAGTGATTGTTGTAGAACTTTCAGCTTTTAATTCTTCTCTCTTAAAACCTGTTTGTAAAATCTTTTTTTTTTTTTTTTTTTTTAGTATGTCAGCATCGACAGGAGACAATTTCATTTGGTTCAGAGTAACATATTTTAAAAATAAAATAGTTCAGAGGTAGAAAATGTATGCATATTGCACAAAGGGAAAATAATAAACAAGTAAATGCTAACCAATCTCAGCAATGCATGTGTGATGGAATGCTTTTTTCTAACTGTTTCAGTTTTACAATCCCTTTGAAGCGTATCTCCAAAGTGCTGATGTCAAGAGGCACTGATGGATTGTTCAGGAGAAATTTGTGCTGTTGTGGAAATTAAAACATACCTTATTCAAAACAAGTAAAAAAGCACTAGCCTTCATATTTCAATAGTAAATAAGATTCTTTTCAAGTATACTTTGTCTGGATCTGCTGCTTTTGGTTAAAGAAGCAATGCCAAATATTTTTATCAGTGCTTAACCCATTTTTTTCCCTAAAATCCAGTTACAAGTTTGAAAATGTTTTTCTGTTCTGATGTGTTTTTCCCATTTGGTAAGCATTGATATTTTTTCTGCCTAACACAGGTAAAAGCTGCCATGATGACTGTTTTCTTATAACAGTTATAAGAATTACATTTTTTCTAGGATCTTAGGAAATCAGTGTTATTTGTTCAAACTCATCTGTTAGTTATTATAACTTATTTTTGATTTGAGCTCATGACAAGAAACACTCTCTGCTCAGAGTTAGGTGCCTGTTGTGCTCTACTTTATAAGGTACAGAAGAAGAAGGTAGATTCTTCCCACATGAATGACGAAACCAATGTCAAAGGGCTTCTGAAGTTAACTGCTATGTTAAATGATTTGATATACAGGATTGATGGTTTCATTATCTTTATTTTCTCTCTTGCTTCAAAACAGTGGAGAGAAAAAGCTCATTTAGAAATAAAATTATACATTTATCATTCATAGTAACCCATGCGATCATCCTCGTGCAAGATATCTTGACATATGCTTGTAGATTTTAGAACTTTGCATTTCACTTTTATTCTTTGTGCTAGAGTAGGGTTATACATGCATTTTAAGTAAACCTCCTATGAACTAACAAGGGACACATAAGAATTACAGATCACAAAACTGTATTAAGCAGCCACACCATCCTAGAATGTTTTCAACATACTGCTAGGTACAGGAAGGATAACAACTATCTGTTCATCTCCATAGGTGTCTCTTAGTTATTATCTATAACAAGGTCTTCCTGTTGAACTATTTACTACACACTCTGTTTCAGAAACAAAAATAATGGTGTAAAATTATTTTATATTTCTGATGTCTCCAAAACACTATTCCTTTGTTTTCTTTTGTTTCATATTTCTACCACATATAGTAGATAAAAATCAGAACTTCTGCTAAGGTGCTATTCATAAATTTTTTAAATTGTGTTAGAAGCAAGCATGACTTTTTTGATCTGCATTTAAGGATAAAACTAAAGAAAAAATAATAAATCTATAAGGGCATTGATTTCATATCTTAAAAGAGAAAGATAAAGGTTGTTTAGCACCTTTTATATGTATAATTTTGTCCAGATCATAGAATCGTAGATGGTTTAGGTTGGAAGGGACCTTGAAGATCATCTTGGTCCAACCCCACTGCCATGGGCAGGGACATGTCCTACTAGATCACGTTGCTCAAACTCCAAAAAGAAAAAGTTGTGGTTTTCTCTTTTGTTTGTTTTGTTCTGTTTTTAAATTATTATGAATTCTTAAATATACATTTAATAGCTAGAGTCCCTATTCAATGTCTTTGGCTCTTAATCCCTCTAAAAAACTTGAACAAATCAGGAGCTTTAGGTGGAAAAAACCTTCTATTCCAGCAGGGTAGGTTGTGACTTGGATAGTACAAGGGACACTCAGGAAGAAGCAAACAATTCTCTTGTACTTAGTTCTCTCCAGAACAGAGAAGATGACTTTGTGGAGTGGTGGAGGAATGAGAAGATATTGACTAGCTGGTAAGTACAGTAGGGTGCATGTAGCTAATATAAATTGTCAGTGGCATAAAACTGCCTCAAATGATTTGCATTATTTTCTAAGCTGAGAGCAAGGAGGAAGTGATTTTCTGTAATATTAAGAATACTGAGATGTGAGTTCATGTGGCATTGCCTCCTGGCAGTGATTTCTGCCAATGGGAAATTTGTGCTGTGAGTATTAGTATTACTCTGATTCAGCACTCAGAAAATAGAAGAATGTGATAAGCCGTGAGTGTTACTGTGAACTAAGTGCAAGTGATCCTTCTGTCCTTCCACTTAGTTCTTGTCATGAATTTAGGAAGATTATTACTTTCAAAGTAGAATAAATAAACCAGAACCTGCTGGGACTAGAAGTATCCTTCTGGAAAGAACTGTGTGTCCAGTAAATTTACAACTTCATATTATCTTCTTCCCATGGAGATCTCACAGAATCACAGATTTTTCAGAGTTGGAAGGGACCTCTAGAGATCATCTAGTCCAACTCCCCTGCTAAAGCAGGATTGCCTAGAGCACATTACTCAGGACTGCATCCAGGCGGGTTTTGAAGATCTCCAGAGAAGGAGACTCCACAACCTCCCTGGGCAGCCTGTGCCAGGGCTCTGTCACCCTAACTGTAAAGAAGTTTTTTCATGTGTTGGAACGGAACTTCCTATGTTCCAACTTGCACCCATTGCCCCTCGTCCTGTCACTAGGAACCACTGAGAAGAGTGTGGCTCCATCCTCCTTCAACCCACCCTTTAGATATTTGTAAGTAGTAATAAGGTCTCCCCTCAGCCTTCTCTTCTCCAGGCTAAAGAGTCCCAGCTCTCTCAGCCTTTCCTCATAAGGGA
>NW_009647212.1:574962-592589 GCF_000708025.1 Charadrius vociferus
TTTTTGAAGATTGGAGAGATGTCAGCCTTTCTCCAGTCCTCAGGCACCTCTCCTGTTCCCCATGACCTTTCAAAGATGATGGAGAGTGGGCTAGCAATAACATCTGCCAGCTCTCTCAGCACTCGCGGGTGGATCCCATCAGGGCCCATGGACTTATGGATGTCCAGCTTGGCCAAGTGGTCTCTGACCTGGTCCTCCTCAACTGAGGGGAAATCTTCCTCCCTCCAGACCTTCCCCCTTGCCTCCAGGGTATGGGATTCATGAGGGACAGCTTTAGCAGTGAAGACCGAAAAAAAGAAGACATTCAGTAACTCTGCCTTCTCTGTGTCTTCCACCACAAGAGCACCCAACTCATTCATCAGTGGGCCTACATTTTCCCTAGTCTTCCTTTTCCTATTGATATACTGAAAGAATCTCTTCCTAATGTCTTTAACTTCAGTGGCCAAGCTGAGTTCTGATTGAGCTTTGGCCCTTCTAATTGTCCCCCCACATAGCTTTGTTATATCATGATAATCCTCATCTCTTCAGCAACACAAGATTCATTTCACTAATCTGAGTTATCTAAAGGTATCTAGTCTAAACTAGACATCCAGGCTCTCTTTCTCTAGTCAAGGAATAAATACTATCAGAAAGTGTTTTATCTGAACATGTACTTATGATAGAAAAAAATTCCTTGTGATATATGCCATTGACAGTCTCTGAAATGGAAGCAATTTGAAACTGGTGACCAAATTATTGATCAAATAAAACTGAACTTTCTATTTTTAATACTAATGTAGTAATGGTAGTGGTAGCAGCAGCAACAGACATCATATAGAAACAATAACAATAGCAATCATAATAGTGACAGTAATAAGGCCTAAATGTAATAGTAGTAGTCACAGTAATAGCACTACCAGTCAGTAATGTTATGGTAAAAGTATACTAATAGTAGCAGTAGCTTTGAGTGTAACATAATGTTGAAGTTTCAGGTTTTTAGCATAATTCTTAAGGATAAACATGACCAATTTCACAAGCAGCTTTAGTAGCAACCAAAGAGAATATTTCTTTCTGTGTCACTAGAAGGAGTTATTGTTAGAGGAACATAAAGAAAGTTTTCTTCAAGAAGTATGGTCTGTTCCATACTTATAGGTTTGTTAGGTGGTTGCATTAAAGAAAAAAAAAAAAGACAAGAAAAAAATCCTTTAAGTATCTTGCTTTGATTCAATACATATTTTTTTTCCAATTCAAACACGTTGTTAATTAAAGCTACATTTATTAAAGTAAAACAACTTCCAGAATGAAAAGATGTGTTGCAGTAATGAAAACATAAATGGTAACAGACACAAGCTAACATGTGTTTAGCATTCTGAACAACTTTCCCTGTTTTAAACTGAGCTTTCCAGCTCTTCAGTAGCACCTGCCTTCCCAGCCATGCCTGGTACATGTACAGGTTAAGGATCATAATGATTCTGTCCAGCGAGCCACTGAAAGGTCATCCTTGGGCACTGCCATACCTACCAGCCTTGTCAGAAAGCGGTGAGAGAGCTGACAGTGCGTTACAGATTTCAGGCTGCATGGTGAGGAATAGTTGGACTTTGGCTGCTCCCCAAAAAAAATCAAAACCAAAAACCTGAAATGTAGTATAGAAATGTCAGGAATGTTGTTCTTCGGTTGGGCTTGAGTTTCACATAAACAGAAACACACACCCTTCCAGTGAGAGATTTTATTAAAAATTCAAAGGATTTTTTGCTTGAGAAGATGTTTAAAGACTGAAGACTGTTCATTGAAACCTTGTCAGTTTCATATGGAAAGAAAAAGCACAAGAAGTGGCACCTTGCATATGTTCTGTGTTGGAGGACTTTCTGGATAGCTTTTTATTTTCCGTAAGAAAATGGTGCTTAAGATCCTTATGGACCTCAGCTAAAGCTCAAGCTATGTGAAAATACACGAATGTGGGTGCTAATGAGGATACTGATATGGTCCTCTTAGTGAATTGTCTTCCTATTCTTTTCCTCCGCCCATTTAGCTCTATAGTCGCCAACAGCCCTATTATTAGAGCTAATTGCAAATCAGAATTATTAGCTTATGATAAATCCATTTTTTAAATGCTGATTCGTTTGAATCTGGATGAAAAATAGAAATCTCTGATTTTTTCTAATATGACATTAAATGTATTATGTGTCTTTTAAGGCATGTTTTAATTGTAGCAGTAAACCTTTTGAAATTAGTTTCTACCTACCATTTAGGTCCTGCAGACTGAGCGAAAGAGGAGAAAGAAAAGATGTTTATAATTATTGAAAGGTACATAACTTTAGAAGCTGTGCAGTTTTATCCACATATAACTTTCAAAAGCTACAAGAGGTTAGAGGTTTATTTTGATGGGTGCTTCATAGATAAAATCCAAGATTCTGCAGAAAGTCGAAATAATATATTAGAAGGGGCTAGTAGAACCTGCAAAGAATTCTCAGCATCAGAAAATCAATATTCTTCTGGGACAGATATACTATAAGTCTGTCCCATTAACACCCACATCTAGACTGTGTTTGCAAAAGACCTGTAGTTCAACATACCTGGAATGTTATCTGAAGTCATCACATGCACATGAATAGTTCTTTGCATTAAGAGCTAATACCATTTTTGGACATGTGGCACTTCATTACTGAACACATGGTATATCAAACATGACTGAGTTGATACCTAAGCTTCACTAATAATGTACAAAACTAAGCTAAAGACAAAAGTGAAATGGGATTACAAGATGTATTTCTTTGTGACATTTTTGGCTTGCAATCAGGAAAATGGTTAAAAAAATGGTTAAAAAATAGTTAAAAAATGGTTAAAAAAGTGGTTAAAAAAATAATTATATTTGAGATGTAACTTATTCAAATAGGATTTATGGCATGATGCCCTTTAACAAATAGATGGATTCCACTTTGCTTTTTATTTTTGTGTTCTTAAATCACTATTCTCTTAGCCATTACAAACTTTATTAAGTAGTACATAAGCATGTATGTTAACGTAAGTGGTCTGGCTAGATTTGTTAATTTATATTTTACCTTACTAACATTCTGGCTGTATCTATCACAGGGTACAAAACTGCCTTTCCTGTTTTCTTCTCATGAAATTTTGCTTGATACAGCAAACATGATGATTGGGCTGAAAAATATAACAGAAATGATAACTGGTTTTATGTTAAAAAAGCACACATATCACATGACAGTAGCTAGGGCTGAAAATGTAAGAGGTTAACCTCTGAACATAATTCCACACGCACTCACATATACATTCCCACACAATCACAGACAAGCCATAAATAAAAATGTCTCAAATTACCAAGAAATAAAAGAACCATTCATGGAGCACTTGCCTGTCCCACACTGTGTTACATAGTACGGAGTAATAGTTGTTTCAAGTCACAAAGCCATCAGGTGTTTCAAGACAAACGAAATATAAAAGCCATGTTTGGAGGGGGAGGAAGGTTGTCAAAGTTTGAATGTACCTATTGAATCTCAGTAATTGCCACTTAGTGTTTGATTTAATGAAAGCCACTGAATAAAGGCAACTATTTCCTTTGTCACGGCTCATGTTCCCATTTGTACTATACCCTTCTCTGTCTTCCAAAGTCAAAGCCACAATCCTCCATTTTGATCGGAATACCACTTCCTTCCCTTCTCCTGCATTCATCCTCATCTGCCTGTATTTCCCACACACTAAATGGCTGCGTTTCCAGTTATCAGCTCTGAAGTTAACAAGCTTGCTTTGACTCAGCTGTAGACAGACTGAAAAGACACAACCACAAACGCACTCAAAACTGCGTGCCTGCCTGGGTGTTCTAGCAGAAATACCTGGCCTTCGCTATAGAGGTTTTTGTCATCCAAGCTCCTTGCACACAGTCCATTTGTTTACCATAGAAGAGAACGTTTACAACTTCTGTTTTTTTCTTCGATAACTAAAAGAGAATCTGTTAAATCTACTAAACTCTCTCTGTCAATACAGGGGTGGGAGGGTGCTATTTTCATCACACTTAACTCTTCAAATGGTCTAAGTCCTGTTCTGATCACAGCATTGGTAAGAAATCAAGAAGTTAAAAGTGGTAAGAAAACTATTTATTCAGATCTTGATTTATTTTACTGTTAACTGCTATTTAGTGTCTCTTGGTTAAGATTTCCTGAGGGACAAGGGGAATCCTTTATTGTTTCAAGCAATAGTTTTTTTCAGAATTTAGAATCCTTTTAACTCAGTTCATTTCAATCCTGAACATTATATTAAATTTCAAAGCAAATATTCCTTAAAAAATTAGATTTGGAAATGGGACTGGAAACAGGTTTGCTGAAACACCATGAGAAAAACCTTTTTATCTTTCTCTTCTCAGGGATTAAATTGAAAAATAATAAGATACTTAACTACAATTCCGATATTGTTGAAAATTCCTCAACTGAATTTAGGATTTAAATTAGGGTTAATTACAAAGGTGGGGTACAAATAAGGACATATACAGGGTACAAAATTCTCCATTGTTTTTATTCTTGTTGAGAAACTAAAGAAAAATGAAGAATGAGTTTTGGAAGAAGTGGTAAAATGGGCAGGGAGGCAAAATTTAGCAAATGGGGTGTATGTGTGTGTGTGTATATAGATCATTAATTGTGTAGGATGATGAGGACATGACAATGTTCTTACCTCACCAGCACATCCAAATCTATGGATATGACTTTCAGAGTACCTACATTTTCTCTTAAGTTCCAGAATGTCATTGAATCCTTTCCTTAGAAACAAGTGCTTTGGCTCCTCATGATATATAAAACTTGCCTGCAAGGGGCAAAGTTGACTGGCATAGTGATTTCTTTATAAAGGCCTTGTCATGAACAGAACGATTGTTGTAGAATAAAGATACTTCTCTTTTAAAATAAAGTGTCCACAGGAGAGCTGTTCTAGTCAATTTACACATGGAGACAAGTCTCTGGGCTCCTAAATGAATAATTACTTCTGAAAATGCAGTAATGCTCCAAAGTTGAATGGGAACTTTTGTGAGGGTAAAAAACAAAACAAAACACCCAAAAAAACTTTTTTTGAAAAAATAGAAATATTACAAAGCAAAAAACTTGAATGAAACTTTTGGATGTCTGTGAGACAAATTATTTTAATCTATAAAATGAATTTTTTATTTTCATGGTTGAAACATCTTTACTGTACAGGCATAGTAAAACTTATCCTTCTATCTTGGTTTCTGTCTCCCAAATTCAATTAAAAAAAAAAAAAAGAAAAGAACAAAGAACAAAAAAGAATCACTTTTTTTGCAGTGGGTTTTTATAATTGTTTCTGAGAGCTGTTGAATCTCTCCAGTCTGCTGCTTCTTTCTCTGTCCAGTTTCCATTTGGTTGAAAACAATTATTTGGTCTGGCCTGCTGTTGTGGTTTAGGCCAAATTGGCTGCTGTGGACCTGGGGGACCCAAGATGGGACCGACAGATCCTCCCCTCTACTCCTCTTCAAAGAGAGGAGCAGAGGAGGGAAAAAGAAACGTATGAGTTTAGAAGGAACTAAACTACTTTAATGAAATATTAATAATAAAACAAAAGGAAATAATGAAATATATACAAAACTGTATCAGGCTCCCAAGATGACAATCATGACACCGGCTGGCACTGGGGCAGTCCCAGGCTGGACTCAGTGATGGATGGGAACTGGATTCCGGATCTTCATTCAGGATTGGGATCGCAGGCAGACGAACAGAGTCCTCCTCAGACGTCGGCCATTGAAAGAAGAGCCCCCTGACCCTTTGATCCCTCAGCTTTTATACTGAGCATGATGCAGATGGGATGGAATATCCCGTTGGTCAGTTTTGGGTCATCTGTCCTGTCTGTTCCTCCCTGCAGGTGGGACCCCACTGCGCTTCTGACCCTCCAATGGGGCAAATAACAAAGTTGGTTGGCCTTGGGTGTTATAGCAATAAGTATAAGCAAGAACCTCTCTGTATACTATGCCTGGGCATCAGCTATAAACATAGGTCTTATCACTCTGAGAGAGGGAACATTGTCTGCACAAAATGCTGTTAATTTCAGTAGTTAGAAGAGACCCAGCTAAGAAGCAAAGTTACTGAACAAAATCGGTCCTGTTTCACCTCAAACCAGGACACCTGCTCCAGCCAGTCTGTTTATTTAAAATCAGAAGAACAAGCTATAGGATTGGAAGAAACTTGACAGAAAAGATAGGTATTTCTAGACTTACTTAACCACTTGGTTGCTTCTGAACCCTCCATGTAGATTCAGGTAGAGTGCTCTTGCTGTGCTGCTGAGCAAACACCATCTGGTTAGAGAATGTGCCAAAAGCATCCATGTAGAATGTGTCTGCTGGCAAGTATTTGCAGTACTGCATATCCTGGTAAACTACATCTGCTGCAAAGCTGCTTTTTTTTCTTTTTTTTTCTTTTTTTTGGTTTTTTTTTTTTTTTTGCTTTTCAGTGGAAGTGAGGAGTGTCCAAGCAAAATGAGATTGCTTTGCTGAAAAATTGCAGGTATTGAAAAGTAGGAAGCTTCTCCCAGTTGTCTGGGCATGTTGAAGCAGAACTGCTTTTCCAATCTTCCAGGACATCCAGCAGCAAAAACGTTCCATGTACAAACCAATAATTTATATCCATAATCCATAAAATGGCCATGAAATACAGTGGAGCTCCCAATGCAGCTTTAATACACAAACCTCTCTACCCAAACAGTTAAATAATGACCTAAATATTATTTTGCCGTTGATACTGAGCAGAATAAAATAAGAAGCAAGAGTTCTCCTAGTTTTAGTTTCACAGTAATACATAGTTCTCTCTTCATCCCAAGACCACAATTACATGCATGCAATTATACTTTTATCAATTGTTACAGTTAAATAAATACACTAAAACTCATCATCTTCCTTTTCAAAATCATTCATCCTTATTGTTCCTGTTTGTCACTAAATAGGAAGCCAGGGCAGGATCTGTTTTTATGATGCGTGAAACAAATACTGTTGAGTCATTGTGGTTTTTTTTTTTTTTTTAAATATTAGAATGTTTTCTGGTAATCATAGAATCAGAATGGTTTGAGCTGGAAGGGACCTTAAAGATCATCTATTTCCAACCCCCCTGCCATGGACATGGACACCTCCCACTAGACCCGGCTGCTCAAAGCCCCATCCAGCCTGGCCTTGAACTCCTCCAGGGATGGGGCATGCAGGAGTAATGCCTGTTTAGGAGGTGGGGCTAGCTAAGAAGAGAAGTTACTGAAGAAAACTGGTCCTATTTTACCTCAAACCACGACAGATATGGTAGGATATGCAGTATAGCATGCTCATATGAAAAATTTCCTGTCCTAGAACCAATATCAAGAATCACAACTTCTGAGGCAGCAAACCTGAACCGTGCATGCATGTGAGGGTTTTTTGTTACTTATTTGGGTTTTTTTTTCTATGTATTATATCTCTGACTTTCTAAGAAACTTACCTGTCTGTAGATACAACAGACATTTTAGCAAACTTTTTGTATGCTTGGACAAAAGAAAAAAAAAAAAAAGGCTTGTGATCTTATCTGAGGCTTTTATTCCTGATCCTTCTTCCTTTTTCATAATCTGAAAAGTGCATAGTTTAAACTGTTAATGTTAACAATTTGTGTGATGAAAAACAAACAACTCTACAGATTTATATTTTTAAAAGCAGGGAAATACTTTAGGTTTTTGTTGGGGATTTTTTCTTTTTTTTTTTTTTTTTTTTTTTACAGAGGTAATTAAGAAACACATTTCTCTCTATGTGCCTATGTGATATGACAACCTAATTGAGTGGTTGGAAGGCTAATGAAGGCGGGGTGGGAGGGATATCCAAGTGAGCAATTTGAAAGAACAGCTCATTTCACTGGTAGGCTGCTAGAAACCAAAGCAAATAGACATGGGGGGAAGGGGAAGTAGGAGGTGTATAGTGAAAGCTTAAAAACCTTAGAGAAGAATAAGAAGACATGAACTCCGCGTTTTTATAGAGGTTGTAGACTTAACATTAAACCTTTTAAATGTTAATGTTCATTAGCATCTGAAAAGGACTACCAGAAGAAGAAAAGAGTAGAATAGATCAAGATTCTTACTTAGGTAGGTGGAAAAGGGGAATACCCATTTTCTTATGTGTGAAATATAAGTGTTTCCTAGGGTAGACAAGTAAGAAAAGCTCTGATAGATTGGGCAGAATCCTTGATTTGAAGATCACAGCTGCAATCCAACTGAAATATTCTACAGTTATCTCTCTTTTTTTTTTCTCCCAGTAAGAGATATTTGAACTTTACAGTGGTAAAATAGATAGTATATAAAATTGATAAAAGCAGATGGATTAGAATAGTATATGTGTGTTTAGAGCATAAAATCCTTCAGAAAAGAAACTTCATATAGGTTTTTTTTTTAATCTGTTGCGTATTCTGGCATTATTAACTTTACATATATGTCATGAAAAATGCCATATAAACCTAAATCTTCCACTTTTACAATGGTATGCTGACAGACCTGACAGTACCCCATAATATTACAATGTTTGTTTCTGTAACAGTGACAAGGAGGGAAGATTGTACAAACCTCTTAAAAACTAAGCTGTTTAAAGCTTTATTACCCTTTATGTAACACTTAACACTGCACAACAGGTGAAAGATACTTGTCCACAAAGACCTAATACTAAAAAGAAAATGAAGATAAAGGTAAAAAAAGCATGACATTTTTGGATGTTGCATTGCCTTATAAATTCCTAAACCTCTTTATCCTTACTATAAGAAGTGCTACAAAAGTAGAGAAAATTTATTTATGCCTTACCTAAACAGATAAGAAAATTTTCTTACAAGTGAACATCCTTAAAAGTAGAATTCTGATGTATAATTGGAAAATATATACATATATATAAATCATATATATTATTTGTAATTTTTATATATGAATTATGTATATGTGTTTAATTTTACTTGCTGTTCAGTTCTACAAAGACTCTTTCCACTCGTCTCTCACCATGAAGTTTGGATTAAATTCAAAAGAACGAATGAGACAAAACATATGACTTTACTAGTAAATAAACTTATTAGCAAAATGAATATTGTTATTTCACACACAAAGTGCTACTGAAGACAACATTTTAATTTTCTCATTTTAAAGAAAGGAGAATGTTATGGTATTTTGGATACAGTAAAATTTTCAAAAGTAGTGCTTTTCAGCATAGAGGCTACTAGCACACAAGAAATGTCAAAGTAAATATAACTAGAATTTTGGTCACATTAAGATGAATCTCCTTTTCTGTAATCACATCTGTTCTGTCACTTTTTGCTTTGCCATTAGCTTTAGACATTTCATATTTTGTTATGTTATCTCAACATTCACTATTAGCAGTACTAGCTCTTAAAAAAAAAAAGGCAAAAACAAGCTTCGCTCTAAACTGCAGATGATTGCCCTTTTAGAAAGGGAAAATAAATGCAGCCATGCAATACGGCTGTACCAGCTATAAATACTTGTTTGTAGGTGCTCTGGGACCAAAGAAGTGTAAATGTAAAGTGGAGCATTGAAGTCATTTGCAGGAGGGGAAATGGCACTTGCTGTGACAGTGCAGTTGTCTGGAGCAGGCAGCACTCACTTAAAATATTATCGAGAGGAGGTGTATAATCCAGTTTCTTTTCCAACTGCTGATTTGATGTGTTCCAGCAGGTGGGCAATGTTTGCAACATTTACAAAGCCAATATAACCTTGACTCAAAATCATTTTGTTCATATAAACAAAAGGAAACACCTTGGGCCTGACCAACCAACGCTATAAAATGCAACCTGCACTTCTCTGCACTGGGGGCAGGAACTGGAACCAGCGAGATGTTTGTGCTGAAGGTTTTTTTTGTATGATCACACAGGCATTTCTACTCTGGGCATCCATAACTGAGAGCTAACATAGCTGAATGAAGGTTTATGTTTTAGAAGTGTTTCCCCTAAATAAAAGAAATTTTTTCATGCTTCTGCCAGGTACACATTTTATCTCATTGCTGGGAGAATCTCTGCCTCATTCAGGTCCAGGTTACAAGGTTTATTTTAAATTATTCTGCTTTCATAGTGGAGTATGTCATACTTCCTTTTCCTCCTGATAACTTTCGGGCAAGGACTTCTTCTAAATTTCCAGAGAAACCGTTTGGACTGCCTAAAACTCAATCTGATACTATAGGTGTTCTAACAGTCTACCCCTTAACTGCTGCTGTTCAGTCGTCTTTTTGAGCCAAAGATCTAACAAAGTCCTACTTTAGAGTACAGTCTGAGCTCTGACTTTATCATTCGTCCAGACACAAAATTGTTCCCAGCTATTTCATGCCCGTAGACCTTTGAGAT
Source organism: Charadrius vociferus (assembly GCF_000708025.1). Taxonomy (NCBI): domain Eukaryota; kingdom Metazoa; phylum Chordata; class Aves; order Charadriiformes; family Charadriidae; genus Charadrius; species Charadrius vociferus. The sequence goes on from NW_009647212.1 coordinate 585,282, forward strand.
GAAATTCCTTCCACACACCAGGCATCTCACTAATAATAATACTGACCACTTAAAAAGTCCATTTGTGTGTAGATTTCTAGTTGCTTTATATAGCAAGGTTCCATTTAAACCCAGGAAAGCAGAGGCGCACTCGAACGCCATGGCTCTTATGCTGTAACCAACAGTCCGTACAGCAGACTGCCTCACCATTTTATCACCCGTAAAAATAATGACCAAACTTGGGAAACTTGCATAACTGGCTTTCCAGTACTGTTTTCTTTTCATGAAAAGCCTTGGAAGACAGAAACCTGTTAGTCCTTCATGCAAAGGGCAGGCCCAGGAGCATCAGGCAATGCTAACTTCAATGTTGTCTTTGAATATATTGTTATTTGTTGACAGGCCAAAATGTACTGTACTGGCCCACACCAGTAACCACAGCACTCTACTACTTTTTCCCAACATTGGCATGTATTCCTTGACTCTCAGGTGCACAAATAATGCAGTGAGGATTCCAGCATCATATGCCATAAAATGAATGGAGAAAATTTGATGAGGGTAGTTTTTGGTGGTGATTTTTCCGTTGCTTCACTGTATATCTTTTAATTCTCTGTTCATTGTTTCAAACAACATAACCTTTCAAAGAGTCTTCCCCCCCCCCCCTCTTTTAAAATGAGTGCTAAACTGAGCTGAAATTGACCTTTTTAAAACTTTGGAGATCTCGGTTACACTGGACAGTTTTTAAAAAGTCATTTTCTCACTACTGTTTGTTCTTCCTGCATATCTCTATCCCCATTTCCTTTGTGACATCTCTGTGTGTTTCCTTACAAGGTATATAATCTGTTCAGCCTGGGAACCTGAGCAATGAGTGAAATGGAGTTTTACCCTTTAGCTAGCTGTATGATTATGTTCGTGCTTGTGCTGTGGTGCAATTTGCAGTTGTCTGTGTCATCAGTAAATTTATCTATTATATAAATGAAATATAGGAAAGACATTGTGCTGTGACAGGAGTTTTCTAAGTATGAATTTGAGATCACCGCATTCATAAATGGCAAAACCATGACTGAATTATGCAGGCTGTCCCAGTAGGGCATTAACACAGTTATAATACCACCCCACACTACAAGCAATTTGAATGTGCCATGTATATTACAGGAAAGAAAGTGAGCTATTTTATAAATGTGTTTTAAAGAAGTTTAAAAAAAATAATTATGGAAACCATGTCTTTATCCCCCACCTGTGAAGCCAGGTGCTTTATTTATTACAAGAAACTGAAAGAGGTATATATTATACTAATAACACTTTAAAATGTCTAAAGTGTCTTAAAAAGCTCTTTCTGTGTATTTGGAGCCCAAACTTGTGAAACCCTAGAATTATATGCAGGGACGACAATGTCCCCATCAGGAAAAAATATTACAACTTCCCACAGCATAAAGAAATTGTGCTCAATTTTAATGATTTATAACAGTCTGAACAACAAAATCTAAAAGTTATTCAGGATTGGTGCTGTCTTTTCTGTCCTTTCAGAAGCATGTTAGAGTGCCACACTTTCTAAATAAAAGAAGAATCCTTTCTGAAGCAGCAGTAGTGCGTACATGTTGTAATGTGTACCAATAAACAGTGATGAAGCTTTTGTGAGCTTCTCTGTGTGATAATTTATCATATGTGTCTTTTACCATAGGTAAACAGTCCACATTTTACTACACACTTGTGGTCAGTTCCTGTGGTCTTTACACAGTCACATATTCTTCCCTCGTGTCTTTGTGACACATACCATTATTCTGACTTTTTTCCTCATTAATTTTGACACAGTGAGTACGTACTTCCCAGTGCAGCTGATGGTCTTTATTCATGCCCTTCAACTCTGTGATAATGATGTCACTGAACAGACGTTCAAGATTTGCACTGAGCATGTCTTTGCAAGGAGGGGAGAATAGCCTACTCCTCATCCTTTCTTTGTATTTTAAATACAAACAAAGTGGTTTTGTGTAGTGTGTTCTGGCACATGGACCGTGAAGTGAAGAATGAAGCTGCATTGTGTTAGTGATAAATGTTTGACAATTCTATAAGATTCCAGTATTTCATATTGAATCTCGTCATTCTATTCCAGAAAAGGCAAAAATACAGCATAGTCATCAGACGTAGTCCCTTGAAACAGTAATTGTAACATGTCTTGGTTTTGCAGCTATACAGTAGCGTGGTAACAACAATTGTATGGTACATATCTACATTTGTGCATAGGGAGATGCTTCTTTCAATTTAGTCATTCTGCTTTTGTTTTCCTGTCCTGGTTTAAGGCTGCTTCAGTTCTTGCTGTCCTCAATGTGACATGGTGCTTCAGACAGCAGACTGCTGAGGTAGCCGAATTTTTCTGTTATTTCAGTGTACTTTAAGGCCTCAACATCTCTTTTAGCAAGGATAGGGCTGGAACAGACCTTTGTTTTTCTTATGCTAATGGTCAAATTTAACCACCTGGCAGCTTGATCAAAACAGACAGAAATGTGCTGAACATATACAAGATGCTTACCAGCAACTTGCCATTATCAATAGTGTCCAGAATTCAGACTGGCAGATTTGGAACAGCACAGAGTATCTATCACCTTGGCAAAGAGGAATAAAGATGCTTTTATCTTTCTTTGTCCCTAAAGCATTATGGAAATATACATATATTCAAGCACAGTGAGAGAGCACAGCTTTGCTTAGTGCCATTTATGATAACGAGATAAATTGTCAAGCTTTCTACACTGAAGATCCTCTGCACTGTACCACCAAAAGATAAGCAAATTATATTCTCAGGCTTGTGTGTACAGCCAAATTCCTACAGAGGCCTGAAGAGATCTTCAGGGCTGACAGGATAAGAAGTTCTGGTCAGATCATATGTGATTACATAAAGATTTTCATTCCGTTCTTCAAAACTTTCTCGCATCTATTCAGCTGCACAAATCACATTAAGCTGAATTTAATTTCTCGTTTAAGATGAATTGACCTGCAGGAAGGTTTTCTGAGTAGCTCCACTAGGAACTCCATTGCCTTTTTTTTCTGGAAACATTTTTCCAGGAAACAGAGAAGCAAGCTAGTCCAGCATTTATCACAGCACGACTGGTGACCTTTTTGTTTGGAGAGGTCAATGATGCTGGCAAACTTGAACTCCCAGGTCATTATCTCCTTATTTAATCTCCTCTTGGGGTGGTGACTGATATAAATTGGTAAGAATAACATCAGACCTCATTGCCTTGGTCAGCAGCAACTGTGTAACCCCATAAGGACACTGCAAATAGCTGCAGGCTTGCTAGCTGGCTCCTAAGTAGAGCAGTGGAATTTTATCAAAAGTTTCATTACAGTTAACAAACAAACAGCTTAGCAAAGCATGGAAGTGTCTGCATCAGTACTGCATTATTTCATATTTGTTCTTAACAGAAGCTAGTCATCTTCACCAAAGGGATGAAAAATGCCACTGATTTTATGGGAACAGACTGTTTTTGAATGCTGTAGAAATGTGTGACCTTTTTCTAGATCTGCAGTTTGATGAAACTCTTCCCACCTGTTCTACCCATCATTTATCATTCTTGACTTGAAGCCTTGCTTGCTTCCTGTTTGGTGGTGAGATAAGCAGGTTTCCCTTTCGCCATTTTTTTTTTCTTTTATCCAAGCTTTTTGTAATACATGCATAACGGTTAACAGAGACTTGATAGACCTTTTTTTTATAAAATTAATTTTGATGATGGAAGCTGACAAAGGCAAAATCCCTTGTGACACTTCGTAAACACGCATAAGTCCTTTCTATTCCTGTTCAACAGCTTTTGATTTGATTTTTTCATTGAACAATGAAAGGATTGAACTTAGTCCTCAGTTAATTCTTACTGTTGGACATTTATAAGTAATTAATGATTTAGAGCTTTAGAGAGCTTGATTCACTGCAAGATATGACAGTAGGAGCCACTCACGCCCAGCATTTCACAAGGTTTTGGCAAGACTGGCTATTTGCATGGCTTGGCTATTTTTGACATTATGAATATCACCTTTTCTACACTGATGTAATCAAAAAGATGCAGAGCTTGGAACACGGATGCACACACACCCTGTCTGTTCTTGGAGTACATGTCTGTGGTTACCACAATAAAGTGTTAGTTGTAGGATGGCAAGTGAATTTTCCTTCAGAACATGTTGTCCTTCCCTAAAACTTTAAAGTCCTGCCAATGCATGTATTAAAGTCTCTCCGTGTGATGAGACTTCGTCATTTCAAAAGTTCAAGGTAAATATGCTCTAGTAGTACAAACAGAAGTACTCTTTGAACATTTTATGTCATGGTCCGTTCATTGGTATTAATAATGGAGTGACAACTACATAAGAAGCCCGTTCATCTTATCACCAAGTCAGCTTTGGAGTCCATTGGGAAGTAAATCCAACCTACAGGGAACACATATCACAAAGTCTGCTCAAGATAGCTTGTTTTCTCATTTCCTTATCCAGTGAAAATAAAATTGACTCCAAAGTCTTTCAAGGTGAACTTTACCACGAAGGCAAGTTTTGTCAGTCTGCTGTATCAGCATTGGAGTAGACAATCTGAAAGTCCAGAAGTGCTGTGGGTTCTCCAAGTCCTGTGTCACTATCAAGAAGTGTTCAGACTTTCCATCTCTTGGTATGAAGAAGGCTGCAAACTTCCATGTACACACAAGTTTGGACTTCTCTATGCTCTGTGTTCATTGCCATTCATTCTTTGCCATATGAGTTGCAATAGCTAAGGATAATATGAGGACAAAATGGCATAGAACTGCTGAAAAATATACACAGTAAACTGAGTACTGGTTCTGGTCCCCCATTTCTCCTGTTCAGTTGCTGTGTTATCTGTGCTATGGTTTAGTAGAAAATTATGATATAGATCCACTTGAATGTGTCTGATAACTACAGTGCATATAAGCCTAATGTCAAAATTCCCTTCCTCTCCAACTACATATATCTTGTTTTTTTAAAAAAAAAACAAGTCAATTGAGAACAGGGAATAAAATCAAATATAATAAACTGTAGTGCTCTGGTATTTACATATCCTCATCTGTAGGATGAAGTCTGTATCTTCATTGGCTTGTGTGAAGCTGTGGCTGGTTCCGTAGCTTACTGTGCTTCACATCAGGTACAACAGTATTGCAATGAAATACATAAACCACTGTCTAAAACTTCAATTTTAATTGTGCTTCTTGGATGACAATGATGAATACGTATGATATATTGAGAACTGTATCTTTAAAAGGGTCTCTAGCAAGCATATTTTACTTTCTCCATCAAAGACTGCTTCTACCAACAGAAGGAATTGCTTCCAGAACTGGTTTGCTGCGGGCCTGGAGGTTAAGGATGGAGCAGGAAAAACCACGCAGCATAAGCTTAACTGTTAAACAAATATATTGAATATTTGCGCTCCATGCAATATCTTGATTAGGAAACTGTGGCAAATAAATTATATAGGCAACCAGATTAAAGAGGCAAAAATTCTGTGAAGGATATGACCAAAGGGTACATTGTGTGTCCTTCACGTAAATCTCAGCAAACACTATTAAAACTTCTCTTTCTTTATAGTAATGCAATTTCTGCCCTTGCACTGCATGTATAAAGTCTTCCAGGCAACATGACCAATGTTCTGTAAATGAGGCTAAATACAATGAAAAAAACTAGCTTACTTCCCAGGCAGTGAGGAGCTTGGAAACCAAGTGTGGGAACAGCAGAGAGGGACAACAGGAGGAGCTGGGGCAATCATATTAAAAAGAATTTGATTCTATGCATATTCTTTTGTCTTCTCAAGAGGTGCGTGAGAGGAGCATGACAGAAATCCAAATACAGCTTTGTTCCTGCCTAACTGCCACCCAAGCATCTAATAATGGCCCTAGTGTTACTGGGTAGGTGGGAGACTCTGGATTTTGGTTTGGAATTAGAATTTGAGCCAAAGTTGAGGAGACTAAATCAAATCAAGTGCCTTGAGTTCATGCTTGCAAATCTTTTTTTTTTTTTTTTTCTTAATAAAAAGCCTTAACCACCAAAATGAAAACCAGCCCTGTACTTGATTTAATATATTCTTTTCTCTCTCTCTCCATCCAGGATGGAGGAGGAGCAGGAAGACATCAGCACACATGGTATGGAGGATGAAAGCAATTATAATCCATGATGTAGGAGGAAGAAAATTATGGGGAAATTATCTATAGCAGTTCACTGATAATTACATTGCATAGATTATAAAAGAATTACTGAAAATATATATGTAAATTACCTAAATTTTCTACTGGAGTTTTCCTCTCTTCTCTATATTATGAAACTTCAGTGAAATTTTGTGAATTAAGGACAAAGATAAAAATAAAAGTAAATTTTATTTTATTTTAAATGATTCATGATGCATGGCAGATGCATAAATGGTTGGTTTGTGTGTGTACAATTCTTTTGCAAAATATGTATGTGATGTGAAAGGGAATTAATTTTGGGAACAGTCTACAAATTGGAGTGATGAAGATAAAGCAAAATAATTGCATCTGGATTTTAACTTTTTTTCTTTTAGAGCCTATTCTATTAAACTTTTGTATAAGTGGAAAGATAATTAAGCTATTCATGCACTTACAGGCTACGGCTTGGAAAATGTGTAATTTCACAATGTTTTGTATACACACAGAGTCATTTTCTACTGTATGCTTAGATATCACAGTTTAGATAAGTTCCAGTAAAGCCTTTTATTTAATCTGCTGTTCAAGACAAATATGCAGAACAGGATTTTCCCTTTTTCCATATTTATTTTATTTTTCACACCGATGTTAATACAGCTGTTTTACAGAAAGTGTGTCACTTACAGAAAACCATTTGGTATACCTGGAAGAAATGAAAGAGAAGGATGAAAGATCTGATTTTCCATTATAATCTAAGTTTCAGAAATGATGGTTATAAAGGATGTTCAGGTAAAAACCTTTTGAACTCTGAGTTTGATTCAGTTACACTGATATGAATCAGGAGCAGCCCTTTCTAAAACAAAGGCAATTCCTTAAGACGAAAACCCATGATTTCTGAGTAGACGCTTGAGGTTCTGTTCTTTTTTTTTCTCACCAAACTCCTTGGAAAGCTAACATTTTCATTTTTTATTTTACCAGCTCATCCATTTGTTTGGGTTTTTTTGTTTGTTTGCTTGGTTGCTTGGGGTTTTTTTAGCCCTATATTCCCACTTCATTATATGTATGCAATTCCTGTGTTATTTGGGGTAACGTTTTCCTTTAAGTTTAGCCAGACCTATATTTCTGATCGACACCTCCATAAATTACTGTTGACAAAATGGTATTTCTTTTTTCTCTCTTTCTTAATTTTAATGCT
>NW_009647212.1:592636-600158 GCF_000708025.1 Charadrius vociferus
CATTGGTTTGAAATATGAATTTAGAGTCAAGCTTCTACCTGTCATAAGGATATAGTTAGTAATTGGATTACTTCTTTGTATCAGCTGGGCATCTCTGTATCTTGGAACAGGAGTTTGCATCTTTCCATAGAAACAAGAGATGGGATAGGTGCTAGTCTATGACATGCAGATGTGGCTATTTCACACTGGTTCCCTTTCTCATTCCTGCCTTCCTATATTTCTCCCCTATTCTTCACCCAGGGGTGACAGTCTGACAGTAAGAAGTGAGTAACACCTCTTGCAAGAATTCACAGACTTCTTGGAGTAAGGTATTTCATTCACCACATGGCTTTTCCTCTTCTAGGTAGTCTCTATTCCTTTCAACAGAATTTCAATAGTCTTTACTCCCCATTACAAACTGGAACAAAGCAGACTCTGATCAGATACTGTTACATGAAAACAAACACTGAAGTTTCCCAACTTTCCCTCTGAAGTAACATCTGGCACTATTACTCTTTCACAATGAACCACCCTGGAAGGTATTTTGAGATCACAGTTCATGTCTTCATGAACTTTATCTGTGTTCATGAAGTTATTCCCTTCTCATTTAAGCTGAAAACATAAAAATCTGGTGAAATAATGAACACTTGCACTATTTCCTCTGATTCTGTTTCTTTATCACGCTGAAGTTCTCTGGGACCAGGTCAAGCTTCTCTCCAGCACTTCCTGGTTTCCTTCATAAATAATGAAGTTTTACAATTCAAAGAATGTTCCTGAGATGCTTTGGGTTTGGTTCCTGCCCTTCTGGAATTAAATAAAAAAAAAAAAACAAACTTTTTCTTTTAAATAATCATGTCACATTTAAATGGTCAGATGATTAAAATTCCTTATTAGATAATTTACTGTTATCACCCCGGAGAGTCAGATTTTATCAATAGCTTGTTTTGGATGACAGCCATCTCTCAATTCAGGCATTTTGATTTAGCAAAAGAGAATTTAAACTACCATAGTGTTACATGCAAGAATTTCTCTAGACATTTCCTTGAGGTTTTATCTCAGCATGGAGGCAAATTTAACAGGGCTGGCAATTGCATCTCATCCACTAGACATCCACAAAACAGGCACAGGTACTGGCACAGAATTTTTCAATACCAAATATAGTGAACAATCTGTGTAATATAGCCACAACCTACAAATGTTTGTGTTAACAAATCATCAAAGGTGGATTCCACCTCTTTTTTCAAGGAAAGTTCAGAAGGGTCATCTTGCATTTGTTTCTGCTTCTGATTTTTGTGATCATGTACAGCATACAGATAAAATTCACAGAAAGGAAGAAAGACGAGAACGATCTAAAAGCTGTAGTGGACTAATTAAGTAGGATATTTATTAGCAGCAACAGTAAAAAAAGGTCGTGAAAAACCAAATCAAGTTTTCTGCCTGTGAGATCACTGAGTTTTGTACCTAGGAACTGAAGTTCTGCCAGTATTCAAGAAAAATGTATATGTTATAGGGTATGGAAACAGATCTTTTATCCACGACAAGTCACAAGCTCGAGAAGTCGACCCATGTGAACCTCATGAGGTTCAATAAGGCCAAGTGCAAGGTCCGGCACCTGGGTCGGTGCAAACCCCAGTATCAATACAGGTTGGGAGATGATAGGATTGAGAGAAGCCCCTCCAAGAAGGACTTGGGTGTACTGGAGGAGGAAATGAGCCGGTGATGTGCTCTTGCAGCCCAGAAAGCCAGCCACATCCCGGGCTGCATCAAAAGAAGTGTGGCCAGCAGGTCAAGGGAGGTGATTCTGCCCCTCTGCTCTGCTCTTGTGAAACCCCACCTGGAATACTGTGTCCGGCTCTGGAGTTCTCACTACAAGCAAGACATGGACTGGTCGGAGAAGGTCCAGAGTAGAGCCATAAAAATGATCACAGGGCTGGAGCACCTCTCCTATAAGGACAGGGTGAGAGAGTTGGGGTTACTCAGCCTGGAGAAGAGAAGGCTTTGGGGAGACCTTATTGTGGCCTTTCAGTACTTAACGAGGGCTCATAAGAAAGATGGGGATGAACTTTTTAGCAGGTCCTGTTGCAACAGGACAAGGGGTAATGGTTTTAAGCTACAAGACTGTAGATTCAGACTAGATATAGGGAATAATTTTTTTACAATGAGGGTGATGAAACACTGGCACAGGTTGCCTAGAGAGGTGGTAGATACTCCATCCCTGAAAACATTGAAGGTCAGGCTGGACAGGGCTCTAAGCAACCTGATCTAGTTGAAGATGTCCCTGCTCATTGCAAGGAGGTAGGCGGTTGGACCAGATGACCTTTAAATGTCCTTTCGAACTGAAACCATGCAGTGATTATGTGATTCGGTGAAACAGCTTTTTATAGACATAATGGAGTCTGTGCGATGTGATTCCTCATGTCATGTAATTGAACTGTTCATGAATCATGTTACCAAAATGCTGCTATTCTCCATCACTAAATGGCTGTACCGTAAAGGGCAGCATGATGTATGTACATCAGATAATATGAAGGCAAACTGCAGAGCCTTTGGAAGGGGACAGCTAGAAGTGGGATGTCAAAAACATCCAGACAACATAAGGAAGGCCTCATGTTCTGAGGAGCACGGCATGGAGCTGCCATCCATTTTCCAGCACTTAACAGGGAAGAGATAAAGCTTCATACAAGCATGTACATTAAAGAGATGATGTGCTGAGAGTGATGATCACTCAAGTCACCTTAGAGTCTGAGCATTTTTAAGAAGGCATGTCATGATTTTGGTCCAGAAAAAGGCTGGAAAGATTCTATAAAAATAATCAGTCAGAATTTACAGTATTGGGAGATGAAAGAGAGTTAAAAGTCAGAAAACAGCAACTGGTGAAATATCCGTAGAAAAATGGAGGGCTTGGAAAGCACACTCCCATCAGCATCTAATTTGTGGAATGACCTAATGTTATCCTATCAAACAAAAAATGCAGCAGAGGAACATTTTCAAAACTGCAGACTGACAAAAGGTTTCCCTAATCAGCCCAGCACCTCTTGAACATGGAGCTGTCAGCATACCTTGGACCAAAGGCCTTTTTATACTAACTGCAAACCACCTGCAGTATTTGTCTTTGAAAAGTAAGCACAAAATCTTGGGATAAACAGATTTCGGGGCTGTGAACTGCTGGTGTCATTTATTGTTGTTCCTGACAAAACTGCTCATAATAGGAGTGGTTGAGTCTGAGCACCCTTTCTTCTCTTTCCATATGCAATACTGCATTGCTTCTCCTGAGACAATTTTTGAAATGTGTCATTCACACTCTTTTTTTGGAATGAAGAGCACGCTGCTTATATCATAAAAGAAAAGGGGACATGAGGACAAATGCTGCCTTGCAGGTCTGTTTCAGTGCAGTACTCCTCACTGCTCCTCCAGGCTTGCAGTTCTACCAAGTTATGCCTCACTAAATCAAATACCATGTTGCAATTCACAGAGTTATATATCTGAAAAAAAAATGACATCTGCCTCAGACTTGCACTCTGGTTCCATATGTTGTCACTAATATTCCAAAGTTCATATTCTCAGCTGATTTAAATTGCCTAAAGTAATTTCCTTCAAATTTCCTTTAGAACTAAGTCCAGTAGCTCTAAACTAAGTCCATAATCCAAATTTATGTTCTCCTGAGACATTATGTGCAATGAAAGTGCATCAAGACACCCACTAATGTTTAATGATGTTTCTTAACCATGAAGCAGCATCTCTCCCTAGAACTGGAATATGCACCGGTGTCCATATTTTTTAAAGTCATTTCCACCTCTTTATCCCTCAGTGATGTAGACCTACAATCTATCAGAGGCATAATGGTGTCACGTTATATGAGCTCAGACACTCTAAACATCCTCTCTGTGTTTTTAATCTGAAGATGAGAGAAACAAGTAGTCTTCTGCTCCTGAATTTGATTCCCATGTTGACCCTTGAGATCCAATCTGTTGAATATAAGACTGTTGATTAAGTCAGCAGTACAGCAACAGTTACTGAAACTGAGGGATTTTGTCCCCTGACATCTGTTCTTTTAAGATAACATCTCCTTCCTGTTGGCGGTGCTCATAAGGAAGTCTCCAGTGGTAACATGGTCATGCTTATGGTGCAGCTGTTTTACTAAGATTCTAAAATACGTATCGAAATTCAAAGTGAATTTGAAAGCAAAGGAGGAAGTCAGATGTGTAGGAAATTTTCCTTCAAGTCTGCCTTTTAACTCCAGAATAGATAGAAAGATTGTGAAAGGAAACACTAGCAATGCTACTTGAATTTTATCACTGTAAAAAAGTCACTACACCTTTTTTTTTCCTCCTTGCCCTCCTGCTAGCTGAGGAAGCTGTCCTTGCTCAGGTATGTTCCTTTTATTAAAATCTTTGCCCAAAGCTTCATAAAGCAAAAGACTATGTGAAAGAACGATTAACACACATTGATAACTTGAGAAGAATCAGAGTTAAACAACAGTTAAGCCAGCAAAGACAGTCAAACAACAAATTAATAAGTGCTCTTCAACAGCTTTGCACAGTGAGTGGAATGGCTAATCTCCAGCTCGTACAAAATCTGTTTTCAAAATTTTAAAAAATAAATCATATTTCCATACGTGATAGAAATAACTTTTGCTCTTTTGTGAAACACTGAATATTTGGTCACAGAAAGTATTTACCCAAACTTCACAATTTTGAGCTATTAAAAGGTCATTCCTGAGGCGTTGGGAAATCTTTACAATTTTCTAATATTTTCTGTCATCCCATGACTGTGGTGTATAGCCATGGACATTCCAATCTCTTGAGAAGGACTTTCAGATGAGCTAGTTTGTTTAGATTCAACTTGGCAATAGGAAAACATAATCTGTGTAACCCGTTGATTGGGGAGATCAAAGAGAATGCAAATGAATCCAAAGGAGAGCTTTACTGGCAAAATCTTCAGGAATGTGTTCAAGAAAAAGAAAGAAAAGAGGAATGCCTGAAGATTCATTTCTAGCTAGTGGCTCTTTCTGCTACATTGCATTGACTTCCCTCCTCCTCTTAAAGCATTTGAAATCCTCAGCCCAATTTTTTTTTTTTTTTTTTTTTTTTTTCTGTAAATAACATCTCTTATGCCTATTTGCTTCCTTGGACTGTTCTGCCCAACTCCTTACCTGATGCTTTTGCAATCTTAAATAGTGTTTAGCATCAAGTTATCTAACAGAGCAGAAGAAGGGATCCCTTAGAAGGGATTTTGTTTGAAGAGAGTTTTGCTTGTACAGAACTCTGTTTCACGTCAAGAGATAGAAGAAAAAAGAAACCTAAGCTATATCCATGTGTGTTAGCAAAACAAAGAATATCTGAACCCATTTTTTGGTCTTTTGGCCAACTAGAAGGATCTAGCTATGCCATGCTATTAAGCTTTCACCTTTGAAAGCAGCTGACCGTTTCCAATCTGCTAAGCAAGAACAGTTGCTGATTTGGGCTGACAAGCAAGATATGCCCCAAACTCATCCTAAAGTTTTCTAGCTGGGGCAGAGAGGTGGCATGGACTGATTTAATGATACAAAATGACACACCTTCACTGGCAGGAGAGAGGATAGGATATGTTTAATCCACAAATATAAACTGTGTGCCATTTTCTAGCTTCACTGGAGCTCTTAAGTTTCATGGCATTAAAAAAATGTGTTGGAAAGTGGATGGTGGAAGTCACAATTAATTGAATTACCTACAGCTGGAGTTTAGAAAGGACATAAGATTCTGTGCAATTCTGATCACAGCATCCCTTTACAAGCATGATTTTTGGCTTAAATTGTTGGTGAATCTGGTAATGATCAGAGTTGTGTTTATTTATAATTTAGGAAGGGATAAGTGACAGAGATAGAGAAAGGAAGGTTTTTGATTTGTGTTTTTTTTAGCATAGTGGTAGATTCACTATGATTTATTTTGTTGAAGTCTCAGGGATGTAATCAAATGTATTTACCACAAGTATAAAAGCCAGCTAATGCAGTGTGTTATCTACTGACTATGGCAGATTTTATTGCTAGAGACCACACAACTTTTGTATCACAAGCTACTGTGTATTTGTTTCTGGTTCCTAAGCTTTCACTAGTGCAATTTTCTCACATACATAAGTGATAGAATGCTTTCATATTACAACAAACAAGAAGCTAAAGGCTTACAAAACGTGTGAGGGATTTTTTTATATATGAATATTAGCAGTACCACATTTTCTGTTTTTATTAAAGAGAATGTACAAAATCTATACATAATGCATTACATACTTCTCTCCCCATACCTACAGGGAGTCCAGCTGAGATTTCACAGATATCTAGTTAGAACATGATCCAAAGACAAAATTCCTTGTCGTTAGCATTGATAAGACACCCGTTTGGTAGGTCTCAGGTTTTAATAGTTATTTAAACGTCATGATCAATGGGATGTGTTGCTAAAAGGACTGTTCAGTGGGTTCAGTATCTGAGTTTTCCTTTTTGAATGGAATAAATATGTTGAAATATTTCTTTTGTGGTTTGTAATTTCTTTAGTCTCAATTAGATTTTTTTGTTGTTTTTTTTTTTTTCCCCCATCTGGAGACAGGCAATTTCTGTGAATTTTCTATTCTCTACCTACACCTTGTCAGTCACATGAGTAAAAAAAAAAATAATTACAAATATATCTTAAATCTAAACATTTCTCATTATGCTCCCAACTCTACTGGAAAGACCTTTATTGCTTTAACCTATGTCAGAAGGTGTAATAACCTTCCTACCTGTGTCATCCAGAGACTTCAAGTATTGCGAATCTCTATTTAAGACTTGCAGCAGGATTTATCCAACAGTGACAATGTTAGTGTGGTTCAGAATACAACAGAATATCTAACAAAATGCCTTTTTTCAGAGGTTAATGTATTATGTCAACCATATACTCAGTGTGTTGGCACTGTGTAGAGAAACAGACTGGTCCTGTGCTAGTTTTCCAAGTGCCGTTAATGACACAGGATTTAGTTATGTCCATTACATCTTTGATCCTTTAGCAATAAGGGTCATCGTCTTAAATATCTCCTACTGGTTTATGAAACCTTTCAAGGACTTCTGCTTGCTCCCTGTGCTAGAGAAGGCTGTAAGTTCAGAAGGAAAAAAGACTTGTTTTATGTCTCTGTGATGGGCTGACCTCAGTCAGCAGACATGCACCCACCCTACCTCTTCAACACTCCCCTTTCCCATGGGATGGGAATAAAATAGAAGGAAGGCCAGAAGACTCATGGCTAGAGATAATGACAGTTTTATAGGGAAAGCAAAAGCTGTGCATGCTAGCAAATAAAAAAAGAGGAATTCATTCACTACTTCCCATTGGCAGGCAGTTGTCCAACCACTTCCCAGAGAGCAGGGTCTCACAATGCATAACAGTTTCTTAGGAAGACGAACACCACAGCCATGAATGTCCCTCCTTCTGTCTCCTTTCTCTGAGCTTTTCTTGCTGGGCAAGACATCATACAGTATGAAATATCCCTTTGGTCAGTTAGCGTCAGCTGTCCCCTCCTAACCTCTTGCCCACCCCCCCCCCCC
>NW_009647212.1:600281-621962 GCF_000708025.1 Charadrius vociferus
CCCCCCCCCAGCCTATTTGCTTTTGAATAAAGTTCCTTCAGTCTATTTGTGGAAAGACCATTACAGTTCTCCCTTCTCTGGTTTTAGAAGAGGTATTTAACAATTAAGCAAAATTTATTCATGATCCAGTTGATTTTGTGGTTTTTCTTTAATTTTCTTCTCTTTTCCCATTTATCTTCTCTTCTACACTCCTTTCTTCCTCTGGCTTGTTTTCAAGTCCTGAATACTTTTACGGAGGCTCTGGTGGACACAGAAAAATAATGCAGATAGTGGGGTCTGTTTGAAGGAGGGCTGCGAAGCATGTACCTGGCACGTGTGGAACGACCCCTGCACTTCTGTGCGTTGGAGCTGGATCTCTGTTCCTGACTCAGTCCCGAAACTCAGCCAAGCTTGGAGAATATTGCACATTAATGAGCACACTAACAGAAGTCAGCATTTGCAGCTACAGCGTAGATAAGTATTTACTGGAACTCAGCCCTGGAATTATCCTTTCCCAGCTGATACCATGCAATCACGAGGCAAAAGTCTAGCCCAGAATATTTTTTAGAGGTGAGACGTCACATAAATTTATTGTTGTGTTTGCAAATAGACATATTAAGAAATACAAAACCTTAGAGTGGCATGTAAACAGGATTAACCCTTAGCTACTGATGATTTTACATTTTATTTCTTATTAACACTCAGTTGGGTTTAATGTATCTATCTCTAGCTTTAGATTTGTAAAGGCTACTGGTTAAAAAATCAATTTACAGAAAAGCATCATCTGCTGTTTGAAGGACAGGTGCTCAGCTTTCAAGAGCCACTACTTACACTGCCTGGTAGTGGCTATTGAACTGCTGTTAACATCTTTCATTGGAATGTTCTGCATGTGAGCACCAAGTAGACATTCAAAGAGTTATTAATTGGATCTTGTACTTGGGATTGGATAATCTTACATTAATAAAAAGTGTTTTATTTCACCTTTTTTTCTAAACGCCCAATCACATATCCACCATTTTCATTCAGTAGAGGAAAGAGAGAGCTATATGTTTGTCAGACATGCAAATATGCAGAATTGCTGCTAGCTTCTGTAATCAATGTAATGTTCAGCACCACCATATATTGGTTTATGAGACAACCTCTTTACCTCTTTTTTTTTTTATTTTTTAGTAGGAATTAAATTCCCAAAGAAAACCAAACGATCAACCCCTAACAAAAAGAAAAAAAAAAAATAATCCTTTAGAACTTTTAAGATTAGGTATAGCAGTAATGAGAACTGAAAAGTCCAGAATTCAAAATCTGACACGCTCCACAAATAAGATTTTCTGTGTAATCTTTAATATGACTTTTACGTACACATCCCATGCAGAATTGTATGATGACCTGTAAAACTGTGAAAGCTTCCTGTCACAGTGTGCAGGAGAGACAAGGCTATTGCTAACAGCTATTGACTATATTGGTTTGTCCTTAATGTTCAAAATGGATGATGCCTTTATTCTGCATGATTATTCAACACATTCATCAGACAGGATTATTTATTTTCTACAGTACATAAGTACTTTGGAGAAATTAATTTCCCTTTAAAATATGCTCTTTACTCACAGCAGTTGAGGGGTACACAAATTTGACATCCTACTTGATGTACATGGGCTGTGAATTTTTATTTTTTTTTTTTGAGTATACATTAGTACCAGCCAAGTTCAAAAGGCAGATCCCCTTAAACTTATTTGAGGAATGTGTGAAAACCAGAAACAACAAATATATAGTTAGGGACCCTCCCTAAAAAGTTTTGGGTTTAAAATGGATCATTTGCTTAGCCTGACAAAGGAACTCCTTCATAGAAGTAGGAATTCCCTTGCTCTTTTCAAATCTTTTATTTCCTTCACTGGTCACTATATACTGTTTTCCAAATCTGTAATAAGCAAGATCCAAGTCCTATAACAGCAGTCTGCTTTACTGCACAGGCTGGCTCCTTTCTTTAGTCTGCTATACACAAAAATATATGCAAATGTTAACTACTTAGTCCACTCTCCCTCTCGAGCAACCTTCATCCATTAATTCTCCCTCTACACTATCGAATGTGATGATCTGCTCTGCCTGGCAGCATATCCTCCCTCCCTTTTCCTCTCCAAACGTTCCTTTCTGTCATTGATCCTTCTTTGCTAGTCCCTTGGAGTAAGTGACATGTCAGATTATCTGATTGGTTCTGGCAAAGCTTGCAAGGCAAAGTAATATCTCTTACTAGAACATCTGCAAGTAATTGGAAAAAGCAGACAATATTTCAGAATCCAAGTCCTTCTTGAAGTCTGGAATAAGAGTAGCAAACTTCAAGATATGTATAGATCAAGAACACTTATGTCAATTTATTAGATGACTTGAGAGGAAAATGTAGTTGGCAGTTGTAGAGCAGAGGAAGCAGAGAGGAGGCAGAGAGGAGGGAAATCTCTAGTGACTATGGGACAGGCAGATATTTATATTGCATGGTTGGCTCTTGGCACAGGAGTCTCTTACTCCATTCTTGAAGAAGGTTACTGGTGTTGATGGTATAGTGTGGCTGTCTATGATCTGGAACCGGTTTAACCCCTGTACTGATACTTCTGGTACTCTACAGGGAAATCTTAACTTTATGTCTGTTAAGGATGGAGAAGATGCCTGATAGCCGAGAAATTATGTGATTTTCACTGATTTCTGAATGGGTCATCACTGTATAATAACCAGTTTTAAAATGTGCCTGAAATTTTCCCAACTCATAAAGCAGAAAAATTCGATCTCATTTAAACAACGGGACATTAAACACTGCTTTTATGGCTTGAATCTTTTCGAATTCAAAGCTATATCTGATCGACCAGATTCTGTTCTCAGTAACATATGTGCAGGGCCAAAATAGCCCAGATGACATCACTGAAGTATTCTGAATTCATAGTGGAAGATAACAGCAATGTATCTCTCTTTCCCATGTAGGTCATGATGGTGCTTTCATTTTGATTGAGCTCAGATCTTTGTTCAGACTCCTGGTTCTCTGCAGGAGCTGTGCAATTTAGGAATCTTCATGAAACTGCCCAATGTCCAAAACACTGTGTTACCTCTTTTGATTTCTCCTTTCTTGGCTGTCACAAATTTTCCTTACAAATCTGTGAATTTGGCATTTTAAGATTTTTGTCTCCAAATTCTTTGGATAAAACCTATTTTTTTCATACTGTGAAGTAAGATGTCCAAGTTTGAAAGTTTGCTGCCAAGATGGAATAACTAAAATTTACAGCCAGCTACTGGCTTTCTAATTGTTTTGTTATTTCTCTGTCACTACTACTGTTATTACTATTTATATTATTATTTACCCCTATTTATGCTGCAAAACACAGTTAGTATTAATTATTATCTATTTTTGCTTCCAATAATTCATTGAGTCATCTGATGCATGAAGACTGAACAGACTAGCAGAGATAACTGTAGCTTCTGCTAAAGCTTTCTCAGTTCTCTGGTAGGGTAGATTTCACCCACCAAACTGAAAACTTGAACAGCAGTACATACCCTACACTTTCTTCTAGCCACCAAGACACAAAACAGTGGCTAACACAAAAAAGAGTGCAGAATAAGTTTTGTGCCCTGATACTGTTGCAGATTTCTGAAGCAACATGTGATCCATATAAACATTCCTTTTATAGCTTTTCATGAGTTCAGTGTAGGTTCTGTGTCATTCTGAAAAGAAAAAAATGTGGGCAGGTGCTGTGCACTTTTCTCTTCATGGCTCTGCAGATGCTTTAAAGCTTTCCTTTAATGGAACTGCATGACAGTATGTGGTAGTGCTGTGAACACCTGGCAATTAATTAAAGCCATGAGGTTCTGTTCTTGACATAAACCAGTCTCACATCAAGCCCCACAGAACTGAAAGCCCACATGCTGTATTATTGCCTGCACAGTCTCTTCCAACGATAGTTTAGTGCAGTCACAGCCATTCAGACAGACTGATGTTTTCCACTCAGTGAATTATGGGAAAACTCACCCTTGTCTAAGGTTTGTCATGTTTGAGTATTCATCCAAGAACCTTGACTAGAGGTCTCTTGCTTCAGTTTCTGGGTAGATTTCAGGCTCATTACTAGCAGATATAACTCAAATTCTTCTCATTCCATTCTGTATCGCTGGCAGCTAAAGTCTTTACCTTACAGTTAGTGATGAATCAAACAATAATTTTACATAGGAAAGGGCACTGGTTATCTTAATACCTACTTCCGTGACAGTAATGTTTCACCCAATGCACTTTGACGGCACAATCACCATTACACAGCTTGCTAATACATTAATTGAGCTTGCTTTTTTGATCAATATATATAAATCATTAGCTCATTTTAAGGAAAAAAAGCTGAACGTTCTAAAAAGCATGTACAGCAGTATAATACTAATTTTATATTTTACTAAGCCAAGCATTTTGCCATTTGCGCACATAAAAATGAATCACCTCTTTCCAAAGAAATATTTAAGACAGGAATGGTTGTGAAATATTCCACTAATATTTTTTTTTAATAATTAGTTTTATCACTCTTTGCACTTTGAATATTAGTAATGAAAATTAAACTATGCTTTATAAAATGCACAAATAAATTGCTGTTTATGATCCATTATGTTTAAAATTTTACAGTTTATTGATATTATTGTGTTGGTTTCCTTACCTACTAATACACAGTATTAAGCAATTTCTTTTGTTTATTTCTGTCAGTGAGTTAGCAACACTGTTTCACAATGTCGTAAAAGACAAAAAGATTGGTGTATGGGTCTGATTCTCTTTCAAACAAAGGTTCTAGAACAGTGTAAAGTGCTTTTTGTTTGTTTGCTTTGTTTGTTGGCTTCAAAGAATTATGGAAATCCAGCTAGTCATCTCATAATTACAATTTGAAGATATTTTGGTACATAATATTATGCCAAAAAAAAAAAAAAAGATTTACAACCTTTCATAGGGAAGGTATTTTTATTTTTCTTTTTATTTCTGATTAATGTCATTGTCAGAAATCTAAGTAGGGAGGTTTATTCTTCAAAAATTTCTCAATCTGGAAATCTAAGAAGGATTTAAGAAAATTATTTTTAAAAAGCTTAAGATAAGTGCTCACCTACTCGGCTGCATTTCTTCTTTTAATTTATGGCTAGCTGAAAAGTAGAAGAAAAAAAAAACCAAAACAAACCAAAAGCTGCTGAGGACCCTCGAGTTCCTAGCAACTTTGTTGTCAGATGGATTTACTCAGCCTCAGTCAGGATCACCGCTGATCCTGATCAACGCTGAAATGTTGCAGGTCTGATTATCACCAATTCCCAGGTGACCAATATGCAATTTATTCATATCAGCAACCTTTTTTTCTCTGGCCACTCTGAGTCTAATGTGGACTGTATATCGTCAGGCAATGACAAGAACAGAGGAATTGATCTCTCCTGGCATAATAAGCTTATTTTTGTCTTCAACCATGCCTTTGTAGCGGAGGAGATATTATAAGCTGTCTGTCACTTATTTGGAGATGTATACACAGAAGAAACAACTCCCAGCAGCTTCAGGGAGAGAGCTGTGTGTGCTCAAGTAAAACTCATGAAAACATTTCATAATAAACTTTGGAACAAACAAAACTTTTAGCAGGAGAAATGATCTGTTCCTACCCCAGAAGCTTTTAATAACTGTTCTCTACAGATGAGGTACTCGGGTAAATTGGCACACACTGACCTTGATTTGGGGACGATGTCTGTAATCTGTCTGCAAAAAGCCCAGTAGGCTGTACAGAGGCTTCAGTGTCAATCGGAGAAAGAAATGGAAGTTAAACAAGCACCACTAGATTTTGTGCTTTTTTCCCCCATGCTCTGTTTGTTTAACCAACAGGGTGGCACCAGGTGGATGTTAGCGTTCGTGTACAAGGCTTTCACAGAGATTGATGTTCGCAGCAACAGCTGAGTTCATTTACAACGCCGTTCTCTGAAAGCCTTGCTGAATAGATTCCTCAAGACAGTAATTTACTGTCTGTCTTTTCCTCTTTTATTATATTCCACCACCAAAGATGCCTATTCTTGTTTGATGACTTAAGTATCCTTGCTCAAAGGTGCTTATACAGTTTCAAACTCTGTTACTGTTAGAAAAATGAGAGAATGAAGAATTATGACTGAGCTGTCTTTGAATAGTTGCCATGGTCTTTCTGCCCTGTAACTATTGCAAAGTCTTACTATTACTTGGAGGCACGAGCAGCAAACAAACTTGAAAGAAAAGAGTGCAGCTTCCGGACAGATGCTTCTATATTCTTGACTGTCTCCTTTCCTATTTAATGTGTGTGAGTTCATCGTTCTGAGGATTAACACTGGATAGGGTTTAAAACACTGAAGAATTACAAAGGTAGCAACACTTCATAGAAACTTAATAATTGCTTGCACCCAGATAGCATGTGTTGGCCAGTCTCTTTAGAAGAATTTTTGACCTTCAGTCCAGGCTGTGAGGTGAGCACATATTACTTCATTCAGTTTGCAGATGGAGAAAACTGACAGAGTTGAGCAAAGTTTGCTACCTGTTTGTACCATTCACGTTTTAAGTGATCAGATTGGGGGGTGGCAGTGGGGGGAAATAATCCGAAAACAAAAGCAGAACACTCCCCCCCCCAAAAAAAAAGAAGCCTTCCATAAAAGTACAAATCATTATTGCCAAGAATGTGCACATTTGATGAGGTGGGTGGTGGGTTTTGATGCCAGGATTGGGAATCAAAGAGGTATTTGTTGGTCATACCTTTAAATCAGCATCTGGAAGTAAAGACAATTGATATGGACCAGATTCTGGATCTCCAAGGCTCTCGTATGAAAGTAAACATATATTCATGGGGGACTGAAACAAAGTTTGCTGAAATCACTGAGAGTTTTTCTGCTAATGGTATTGGGGTTTGGATCGGGCTGTTGAAAAGCTACCTCAATTTAGTAGCAAACCCATCACCCCATCCAATATCTGAGTTACAAAGTACTTCCTAAGAGATTATACATACTAATTTCAGTCACCAGAATGTTACATCTAGTTCACATCTTTGTTTCAAAATTCTGTATTTTAATTTCTCTCATTTAAATGTTATGAAATTAAAAATCAAGATATATAGGGGAAAGGAGCTATAGGAAAAATGGACAGCAAACTACTGCTTATAGCTGATAAAGCTCCACCCTATAACTGAAAATTGCCAGATATAATTAATATTCTGCCATTTTTGTCTGTATTCTTGAAGGGCAGATATGCTCATTTTAGTTTTCTGAGACAGAAATTGCAATGAATTGTTGTGAGTAGCTGTTATAAGTACCAAGAATCTGAGTGAATTTCCCAACAAAGGTGATCTAAAACCTCCATTGTAGGTGGATTTGCAGCTTAATAGAACTTCCCTCATTTTTAGAATATGAAGAAAAAGGTACAGAAAAGGTGGTAGACATCCCTGTATCCAAGCGTGATCCTGTTAAGAAGGGAATCCTCAAAGTCTAATGATTTTCTATTGTCAGAACTATACTCTGTGTGAGCCTCTATTTTACTACCACCTCCAGGTTTTAGCTTTCTATGAAAGTATAAATATGAAGAGAAAGGGTTCAGTCTCTTCACCGTATAATTTCCAGGGCTTTTTTTTCAGGGTAACTTGTGTGCTGATTTTTTTCTACATTCAAGAGCTTGGCTTCCTTTCTGTCCTTTCCAAACTAAGCTGAGGCATGGATATTAATAATAGGAGGACATTTGCATGGCTTTTGCTTGTGCATATATAGAAGAGGTGAGTCTTATAAGCAAAGAGTCTGTCACTTTTAAATGGTGTCAATGTCCTCCTCCTCCAGAATAATCCAAAATGTCACCCTAAGATTACAAAAGACAAGAGTAACCCAGCTCACATTATAAACAGTGGACAAATACACAAGAAAGGGACACAGTATTTAGCAGTATCAAAAAAATCCTCTCTTCTAATCCTGGTAACACAGATGCACATCCTAAATAGTCAGAAAATCAAATATTGTTCCTGTTAATGTTTTGTTAAGCAGTTTTGACAACAATACACATTTGGCCAACTCACAAATATAGCATGCCTTGTCTTTTGAATTGTGTATGGTTTGCACTATGCTAAGAATGACAACAATTACAGAATTTGCATGCATCTGCCAACAGAACAGATGGCCTTGTAGTTGGAGGACAATAGAGAAAAAAGAAAGAAAAGAAATGTTCAAATGAAATCCAGAATAACAAAGAAATTTTAACTAGATGCTGATATACAGAGCAATAAAGAACTTGATTTGCAAATATTGCAGTAGCAGGGGAAGGAAAGAGTTTGAAATGGATTTGAGATACTTTTTGAGGAAAGTATGGGCAGTGGGTGGCCGTGCTTTCACCACATTAAATCATGCACACTTCTTAGCCCTCTGCCAGCTACAGCTGCTCAGAGTTATATTGGTGTCCTAATGTCTGCGCTGAAGTTAGGGTTTTGATCATGACAGGCATATGAAGATACCCACAATATGGAAAGTTTACTTGTAGAAACAGATCTTAGAGTGTAAATACTGTCAAAGCTGTCAAAAAAAAATGATTAAAATAGTCACTATAGTAATGATTTTGAATAGCTGAAAAAGCTAAAGACCTACGCATGGTTCCATTTCTTTTATCCTTATACTTCAGTGGCCAACTTTTCAGATAATCAGTGGTGGATAGCATATGCATACCAGTACTGATATTTTCCATTAGTAGAAACTGTTCTCCTACCACAGGTGTCCCAGTCGCACCTCTGTCAGAGGACAGATGCTTTACAATATACTGAACAAGAGAATATCTCTGTCCCATTCAGTTTACAATCTAGGAAGCAAGCAGATTTCTGCTTGTATATGAAGAGCAAGACACAGGGAAGTATATGACACAATATTGAGCAGTATGGAAGACAGATGCCATAGCACATCAGTAGATTAAATGCTAACTTTGTTTTTGTTTCTGTTTTTAAAGCTATAGGACAGAAAGAAATGTCAAGAGAAAGATTTTAGTGATAGAATAAAATAGATCTGCAGAAATCCACAGTGACTTCTTCCCACATGTGACAGCATGGGAAAAAGTCACAAAGATCCTATGTGAAAATATAATTAAATGAATAGAGCAGTATAGCCAATTAAAACTGGGACTTGAACTCAAAACAAAACAAAAAACAACAGGAAAGGTGAATATCAGCTAAGAAATACTATGAAAAAAGCTGTGCTAAGAAAAGTGAAAAGAGAAAAAGAGATTCTTAATGATCCACTAAGGAAACAGCTGATCAAATGCATCTCTGATTCACAACAATTCCCTATGATTCAAGTTACTCCTAACAAATGAGAGTAGAGCAAACCATATGCTAATACAACCCAGTTTTTCAAGCTGATGGCTTGTCCTTTTGGGACAAAATCATAGCTGGTGTAATTTGGGACAAATGCTACGTGATTGGTATCTTCTAAATTTCTTCTCCGCTAGTGCATCAAAATACATATTTAACCTAAAGTATTTTCTTTTTATTGGTATTTATTGTAGGTGCTATTGTGTCCTTGTTTTCTTGCCACCTGTAAGTACCTACAATTCTGGTTTGTTATCCTGGACAGCATTCATTGAAGTCTAGTCACTCTGTATGCACACACTGTCTCATCTCACTTCACCTTGCCAGGCACTTCCATATGACTGCAAAGGATTTTTGTTGAAGAGGGAGGATTTAACACTGAATATTGCTTCCTGTGAATTCATCCATGGAGTGTTTTTTTCTTATTTAGCTGTATATTCAGATGTAAATGAGTCATAGTGTTGTGGCACAGAAACACCTCACAGAGGCTAAAAATAAATATACATTGTCCCAAACCAAGGCCCAGGGACTTAATAAGACAAATTTTATTTGCTTAATTTTCCATTTGTCTCTTTCAGTTATTTTTAGTTATTTAATTTTATTTTATACTGGAAAATGTACCTGTGAGAAATTTTAAATGGAAGAAATGGGTATTGCAAATAGTTTTGAAGATTCTGACTCTTCTTTTTGGACATTTCTGTCTCCGATCAGGGGAGAGTTACAAGGCCTTATTTATCCAGAAGCTCTATTCCCTGCTTTCGTAACATTCATCTTTGAAGTAGAAAACTTCAGGATATATTCTTGAGGAAATTAACATTAAGGAGAAAAGAGAAGAGAAAGAAATTGTCTAAATTAGCTCTTGGATTACTGAATGAATGCATTGTTCCTGTTTAATGTCAAACTGTTCATGAGTGACCACACTGGTTACAAAAAACAGATTCAAAGTCATAAAGATGTTTTCAAGTAATAGGTGAGATCACAGCCTTCTGTCCCAAAGCCAAACAGAAGATGTGAGATGAACATAGGAAGAGATCAGAGAGCTGAGTACGGTGATCTTCCAAGTCTCAGGTTTATACTACAGTAGGGTGAGCTCTGATGGGGCTTCCAACTTGTTCTTTAAAAAGAAGTTAGGGATCATTAAATGCTGACAGCAGCCAATGAAATTTTTGCACATTTCTTTCACAAACATAAAGTGTGCTCTCTGTAGAAGGCACCAGATACTATCCGCAGTTAGATATGAATTACAAGGTCTCTATGTTCAGTCAATAGAGGATGTGTATTTCTACAGATAGACATCTAAGAATCCAGCATCAGCCACTTTCTTTCCAGTGAAAACTGTCCTTGAGTGGTGATCATAGTCCCCTAATTAAAAAAATGAAATAAAATAAAATATATATTTTTCTCTGTGGTAAAGCGCTGCTACTGAAATAACTCACCTAATAAGATCCCATTCAGACATATGTGCATCCACGTTCATTTAATATTTTCCTTTAATTCAGAACTTGCGAAAAGACATTATCATAACTGATATTTTAAATCTGAAAACCCTGTGTTCAGCCACCTGAATTACTGCATAAAATTAATCATTGGAAATAGAACATTATCATATTGATGTCAGAAAAAACTCTTGCAGTTATAAGGTATTTACAACATGTCTTTGGTTTCATACTGTGCTTCTTTTTTACATTTAAAACAATAAAAATACTGAAGTAATTCTTAAGAGATGCAGAGTGTTTATATAACAGTTTGGAGACTGTATACATGGGTAGTCACATTCTGATGTCTATTATACATGGGTAAGATTGGAGAATTTCAGTGAAGTTGAATTACAGCAGAATCTGTCTCAGATTTTTTTTTTTTAAAGTATTGTTTTCAAAGATCAAATAAACAGAACAGTTATACTGTTTGAATTTAATGTCTCCTCCCAATAGGTAAGGTGAAAAAAAGCACTGCCATATCTTAGAGCTTCAGATCCTATGGCTCACACACCATGAGTATAGTGGAAACCTGAACATATCCTGCATGATTACCACTGGCCACATGATATTCCTACAAGGCCCATGTACGTATTTATGCATGCATTCATTGTCACAGCACCAAAGGTATGATGTGTTTACACCAATGACTCTAGCAGCAGAAATACACTTGACTCCAAATTGAAGATAACACCACTTACATATTTATTTGCCCTTCACCCCTGATATGTCCAAAAGCTCTCCTGAAGTTTCTGCAGCTCACTGCAAATGTTTTTGATTGAGTTTTGATTTAACATTTATATATATGTATAAAGCGAGGCTGTATTTATTGTGCACTGAATATACACTTTCACATACGTTACCCGTTGATAGTTGATTGTCTCTCTCTCCCTGAATCTATACACATACTGGCGTGTGTATGTAATAGCTATCACATATTATATGTTTTCAGTCATTTTTTCTGGGAGCTTGCACAAACATCAGATAGTTAACAGTCTGATTTTGTTTACTGAAAGTAATCTGATAGTTGAAAATATACTAATTTGAAAATACATTTATTAATAAACTAGTTTATCTACTGGAGTCTCAAGAATAAAGAATATATCTTTATTCTCATTAAGGAAACCTCTCTGTCTTAAAGATGAAGTGTTAAATGGCTAATGGCATTGATTCATATAATCACTTAATAGTCACTTCATTTCTGTTATGGGACCTCTGAGGACAGGTTTGGTCTCCAGGCTGTGATAAAATATAGGTTAAGTATGCCATTTATTATTTGTCGCTTTGTGATTAATTGATCATTTGCAATGTTGATTACTTAATCATCCAAAATATTAATCAGCAGCCAGCTAAACAATAACCCTAAATTGGTTTAATATCAATGACCAGGTGGCCACTGAAAGGAAGAAATCTGTCCAATTAAATAGCTGACTTTAGATTTTGCTGTCAAATACTCACCATCAACCTTTCCTCCCTACTTGCTGCTGAAAGTTCAGTACCGATCTGGCATTTTACCCAAATCAGCCCTCTGAAGTGCTGGAATCTGGACTTTTACTCAGCAAATGCCTGTATTGTTTCAAAATCCGAGGGAAATTTCACACAGCCAAAACAATGTTTTGTACCACCACCCCAAGATCTTCTGTAGGCGGATAAATATGCCTGCAGTTAAATGTAAGCTAGCTAATCAATGTGATAGTTCAAAGTAATATTGAAATGGCAGCCAAATTCGCTGCTGCTGCGTGAGGAATCTCATTATCACACAATTAAGTGTCCAAAAAGATTCCATCTATATCATCTTTATTATCCTTGAACAAATTCCCTGCTTCAAACTGGTGTAGTTCCTTTTCACTTTGTTAGTGAATACTGGGAAAGTTATCGTCTTATTGTAGGCTCAGCATAACTGGGAACACACTTTTGCCCATTTGGCTCTTTAGACTGAAGATTTAGTGTAGTTTAGTGATCAAAGGGGCAATTGTGTTCTCGCGTTTATTAAAAAACGGCACCCTATCTCTGCGTGCCTCAGTTTACTGAATAATAAAGTCTTTTTATAATGATGTTACTGATGCAATTTTTTGTAATGGTATTATACTGAGTTAATGAACAAGTCTTGAACCTACCTAATTATTGTGTTGACAACAGAACAAATGATAATGTGTTTTGTGCTTTAGCTAGTTGGAGTAGACTGTATGTATCAAACTACAATATTTTACTGCATGGCCTAGTCACCTTGAGGAAGAGATAAGGACTCAAGGAAGGAGGACAGTGGGCAGTCAGGCTGTAATATGCTGTTACTTTATGTTCCACTTTAATTTTCCAGATGAAAAATAAAAATTATACAGGATAATCTAAAATGACCATATCACCAGTCTGTTCTAATCAGCCCAGGGCTACAAGAAAAAGCCTGATAATGCAGACATGACATTGCTGGGTGATGCAGCAACCATCCACAATCCTAACCTGGAGTAGTTACATTGTTTTGATCAAATCCAGCAATGTAATAGTTAATAACAATGCATGGAGAAAGCTCGAACAGCACTTGTTTCTACTCTTCAAGCACAAAATATGTGCTGTTATTCATTTACTGTCATCAGCAACTAAATTTCCTACTGAGTTTTAAAACCTTCATTTATATTTTAAATACCACAAGGTTGGCTACTATCACAAAATGTTATGAAATCAAATAGTATGGTCCTTATGTCAAAATGCTAACAAAATCAGTTTGACATCCCACTTAAGTTACCTGGCAATTAGAATCCATATCAATTTACTTTTCTGGATGTCCTCAATTTAGAAGTTTCCACCATCAAGCATTTCATCACCATTTCTTTGTGACTACTTTGCTCTGTGAGAAAAGCTGGAAGAAAAGCGGGGAACAAACCCTCTTTCAGGGGCAGGGCAAGTTTGTAACAGCACACTCATTACATAGATCCATTTAAAAAAGTATTTTTCTCAAGTATTTGTAGAGATAACTTAGCCATTCATCTCCTTAAATAAACTCTGATATGTTTGTTAGCATATCCTAATCAGTGTAAATTAGATGAAAGATAAAACATGAATTTTAAATGTTAGGAAATGTCTAGGAAATGTTAGGAATCAAAGTTTCAATACATACTGCAGGTAGAACAACAAATAACCTACGATACTGAAGAAAGCCAATCATGAAGTGAAAAGATGCTTAAAAGCAGGTGGCTTAAAAGCAAGGGAGAATATTCAATTTCTCCTAAGGGCTGTTATTTAAAGTAATATATTATATATGGTACTATGTTATATTACTTGTCCAACTACCTTTAGTTTTTCCATTTGGAGTTCTGTATTTATGCAGATATCCTATTCAGTTACTCACATTAGTTTTGTTATACTTATTCCTTCAACTATTTTGTTTTTAAGATGTGCTGTATTTCTGGCCATGTGGAAAAGTGCAGGAGGCTAGAGTATTAACAAAAACCCCAACTGAACCAAATATAGTTCATTATAAGTATGAACTATAGGTAAGCAGCAATGTATGAGATCTTAAACCCAAAGAAGTCCATTGAAAACCTACACTGAATAGACTTTGGACATGGTTTCTTCCCAAAATATTGCTAATATGAGGCACAGAAGCAAATGTATCCAAATTTTATATTTTTTAGAACTCACAGAAAGCTTAGTACTTATAAATAGTTTTTGGAGTGACAATTTGCCCCCCCACAACTCTCACATCATTTCTGTAATTAGCTTGATTTTATCATAGAATCATAGAATGCTTTGGGTAGGAAAAGACCTTAAGGTTCATCCAGTTCCAACCCCCCTGCCATGGCCAGGGACACCTTCCACTAGATCAGGTTACTCAAAACCTCATCCAGCCTGGCCTTGAACACTTCCAGGGATGAGGCATCCAAAACTTTCCTGGGCAACCTGTTCCAGTGCCTCACCACCCTCATAATAAAGAATTTCTTCCTCATATCTAATCTAAATCTCCCCTCTTTCAGTTTAAAAACACTATGCCTCATCCTATTGCTGCACTCCCTGGTAGAGTCCCTCCCCATCTTTCCTGTAGGTCCCCTTTAAGTACTGGAAGGCTGTATAAGGTCTCCCTGGAGTCTTCTCTTCTCCAGGCTGAACTACCCCAACTCTCTCAGCCTGCCTTCACAGGTGAGGTGCTCCAGCCCTCTGGTCATCTTCATGGCCCTCCTCTGGACTCACTCCAACATGTCCATGTCCTTTTTAGGTTGAGGGCCCCAACCCCCCCATTGACCTGCTGGCCATGCTTCTTTTGATGCAGCCCAGCATACAGTTGGCCTTCTGGGCTGCAAGCATACATTGCCAGCTCATGTTGATGTTCTTGTCAACCAAGACCCCCAAGTCTTTCTCCTCAGGGCTGCTCTAAATCCATCCTCCACCCAGCCTGTATTTGTGCTTGGGATTGCCCCGACCAACATGCAGGACCTTGCACTTGGCCTTGTTGAATTTCATGAGGTTCACAGGGGCCCACCTCTCAAGCCTGTCCAAGTCCCTCTGGATGGCATCCCTTCCCTACAGTGTGTCAATCTTACTACAAAGCTTGGTGTTGTTGGCATACTTGCTGAGGGTACACTCAATCCCATTGCCCTGTCACCAACAAAAGCTGTTAAACAGCACCGGTCCCACTATCAACCCCTGAGAAACGACACTCATCAGTGGTCTCCATTTGGACATTGAGCCATTGATTGCAAGGCTTTGAGTGCTACCATGCAACCAATTCCTTATCCACCAATTAGTCCATCTGTCAAATCCATGTCTCTCCAATTTAGAGACAAGGATGTCATGAGGAACAGTGTCAAATGCTTTGCACAAGTCCAGGTAGATGATGTCAATTGCTCTTCCCTTATCCACCAACACTGTAACCCTATTGTAGAAGGCCACCAAATTTGTCAGGCACAATTTGCTTTTAGTGAAGCCATGTTGGCTGTCACCTATCACCTCCTTATTTTCCATGCACCTTAGTATAGTTTCCAGGATGAACTGCTCCATGATCTTGACGGGCACCGAGGTGAGACTGACTGGCCTGTATTTTCCTGGGTATTCCTTTTTTCCCTTTTTGAAAAGGGCATTTATGTTTCCCTTTTTCCAGTTAGCAGGAACTTCACTGGACTGCCATGACTTCTCAAATATGATGGATAGTGGCTTATCAACTTCATCCATCAGTTCCCTCAGGACTTGTGGATGTATCTCATCAGGTCCCATGGATTTGTGCACCTTCAGGTTCCTCAGAATATCTTGAACCTTGTCTTCTCCTACTGTGGGTGGTTTCTTATTCTCCCAGTTCCTGCTTTTTCCTTCTGTGACTTGAGCAGTGTGACTCAAGCCCTCACTGGTGAAGACCGAGGCAAAAAAGTCGTTAAGTACATAGAGCTTGAAGGAGATGATCCTTGAATAATAACCAGCTTTCTTGGGCCCCTCTTCCTTCCAGGGCTTTATCCCACAGTTCTCTGACAAGCAGATGCCTGAAGAGGCCAAATTCTGCTCTTCTGAGGTCCAGGGTATTGAGCTTGCTGTGCACACTCCTCGCTGCCCGAAGGATCTTGAACTCTACCATGGCCACTGTAGCTAAGGCTGCCCTTGAGCTTCAAAATCCCCACCAGCCTCTCCTTGACAAGAACAAGGTCTGGCATAGCACTTCTCCTCATTGGCCCCTCTATCACGTGGAGAAGGACTTACCCGGGATATGGAGAAGGCTGTGGTATTCAATGACTTCTTTTTGCCTTGACTGATGCCATGCAGTGTATTGACACAGTATCTGTTTATGCATATCAGGTACATAATACATGATTTCCAAATAAAACTGAATGAGGTAATAAATGCTGCTTCTGGTTTTAGTGGAAAACTGAAAAAAAGTTGACTGCATTATAATTATAATTAATGACAACAGTTATTAGCAAACAGAAATAAAAGTGCTTATGGTTTGCAAATGTTCCTGCACTCCATGTTGGCTGACTAAAATGATAATGTCTGACAGCAGATACAGAAAGGCACAGAGAGTCATTTGGTACAGCTCTGTTATTATGCAGTAAATGAGAATGTGATGTAAATGTACTTTGAAATTAAATGGTGATATGGTCAGTTGCTGGAACATGGGCACGCATGACATTGATTCCATAGAGGATCATAAAAAAGATCATTTTCATGAAGTGAAATAGGACCTAAACCAAGACTTTTACTTCACCATTATCCTTTTCAAATTTAGGAGAGCAAGTAAGTGCCGTAACAGCTCAGGATTCTAAAATGCAGCACTTAGCGGTGTGCAGATGGCCTTCTGTATGCTTCAGACTGTAACATGCCCCTGTAGACAACTCCAAATTTTTCTCCAGCTAGAAGCTTGTATGTCCCACATGTTATATCAGCTCTTCAGGAATCCACGCAGACTTCAAACCTCTCCTGATTCTCTCAGATAAACGATGGCCAGATGTCACTTGCATAAAACAACCAATGGGATGCAATACTAAAGAACTCTGTGCTCATATGTGCATCTTCAAATCCCAGGAATTTCCCAGCCAGTGGCAATTTTCTAGTAATATAAAAGCAATCATGGGCATTTTGAGTAAGTTATTGTTAAAATACATTTTTAAATAGATTTTTATATTTAAAACATATTCGGAAAAATTAATCTGAAGGGGATGCAATACAGGAACAGACAGATCCAAATGACACCACAATGATCAATAAGAAGTCACAGAGTTTTAGGACCATTTGTTTGAATATGTTCAATGACAATAATAACCAAAATTATAATTGTTAAACTTTTATTCTTTTACTACCTTTGTGAAATAAGTCCTTGGCCTTGACCATACTTTTAGTACGTTGGAATAAAAAAAAAAGAAATTAAACAAAATCAGTCAGATGAGATATACAGATGAACAGGATACTGAGCTCCAGTCTCGTCTTGGCCTACTCAGAGTAAGTGATATGGCACATGAGAAATAGAAAAGGTCTTACTAGCAAAAATGTCGCTTAAGGTGTTAAGCCTTTGATGCTTAAAAGGACTCCAGAAAAGTTACACATGTATAAAACAAAGAGGTGATGAATTAATAGCAAAACAAAGCCAACTCCCAAGAGAATAGGTAGCTAAAAGAAGGAGAAATTGTATCTTCGTATTCAACTGAAGTGCAGCAGAAAGGAGCCTGCAAAATGGGAGGCCTAGTCTCTGGTCAACTTGCGTGAGGATCCAACCTAGGAAAGCTGTCAATTGATAGGGTGATCAGGTAGACACTTAAGGTTTTAATTGCTCTGATGTCACACATGCTTTGCAAAAAAAAATCTCTGGCTTGACAGATGGACTGTATTTTCATCTCTCTTGATCTTAAGGGATCATAGCTAAACTCCTAGCTGAAGGCAATATAAAGGTCCACAATTTTCAGTTCCTAGGGGAAAATAGGCAGGTACATTCAACAGGAACAATCGGGGACAAACCAAATAGTGATGACCCACTGTGCTAAATGACAGACACAAGAGATTATTCAACTTCTGCTACCACTCAGTAAAAGCAAGAATACTCCTTTCACTCAGACGCATTAGAGTATAGGAATGAAATATACTATAAAGGTATCAAACACTTAGCTGGTACAGGGATTCAGTGCCCCGTGCAAAAATGATGGCAAGCAAGCGATGAAAGCTAGAAAGTGGCCAAGAATCTAGACCAGCATTTAAGGTACCAAAATACAAGTAATCAGAAAGTACAAATGAAAATAGTAGAAAGCTCAACTGCTACAGATCGCTAAACAGAATAAGTTGATGTTGCTGGATTGCTTTGCTACAGAGACATGTGCAAAACTGAAGTAAACCCTGTGAGTAATGAACTCATGCCTAAATCCAAAAATGAACAACTGTGTAACCAACGTGACAACAATGAGTCAACAAGTTAACAGGAGTGAAGCTTTCCATTCCAGTATGCCAAATATGAGGAGATTCAGAAAAAGATATCTTTTTTTTTAAACTAAAATAAATTATAGAATACTTATATGTGCATCTATTTTTATATTGTTACTTCCTGTAAAAGCAATCAGGAATTGCTATTCCTTACCTTGGAAGGTTGGAAAAGAATGTCTGAATGGTTGTAGTGATTTTCCACTGTGTTAAAAACTAGAATTCAGCAGCACACTGGTCTCCCTCAGAGTTTCTCTGTGATCTTTTGGCAAGTCACTTAATCCTTCAAAACCACAGTAAAACAAGAATAATGCAACTTTTATGATCTGTTTGTAGTTTGATGATAACAGATCTGTCACACACAGTGGCATGAATTTATTTAGGCTTAGTGTTCCAAAGAAGAACTAGCCTGCAACCGTGGCACCTGACACCTACGGCAAAAGTAAAAACTCTCAGAAAAAAAGCAGTTATGAAGGGAAAAATTTCTTTATATTTAATAGCACAGAAGGGCAGTCTTGGAACATGTTTGCATGTGTTGGGCATGTGTAAGAGACATTGGTTTTAAATAGGAAATTATACCTTCTAGTAGAGATAAGACTGTAGTTTTGAACATGTGTAGAAATGTAGGCTTACTCTGTCTAAAAGTTCCTGGGATGAGTGGTATCCTTAATCCAAACCAATAGCCTTCATTATTATGTTAAAATGTTCAAGCCCGAAACAAGAATATGTTAAGATACCTAGTGCAAGAGTCTCCTGTGAGCAGGGACATACGAAGCAGTTCATCCTCTTGTGAGCTGAGCAATTGTTCAGTTCCTCCACTATTTTTCAAGAGCTGAAATAACAAAACCTGTGGGCAGATCTGTGGGAGTTATTTACACTGGCTTTTGGTAGTAGGCACAGCTAGAGGGAGAGGCTCATGGCGTGAGGAGCAAGCAGCTAACAAATACAAGTCTCATAACACCATAACACATCAACTTAATTCAGAACTTAGTACCAGCAAGACTTAAAAACACAACTGAAGAAAAGCTATTGCAAGAGAAGGGAAGCACCATCTGGTCTTGCAGTGGCTTCCTGGAGATGGAGACTACAAATTGATTTAGTTCTATTGTGGAAATTAGGTGTTCTTCTCTAGTAAGCTTTCTGGTTAGACCTTTTTTCTCCCTCTTAAGTCCATATTGTTTAACAAACCACTTGGATCCCCCCCTGAAAGAGGGGAGAATGAGTTCACTGAACGCCTGTATTTCAGTATCATTTCCCCAAGTTCAAAGGATTTTGACAGAGCTTTAAGCCAGGGCTTTTTGTAGTGACCTTTAATTTCAGCCCAGCCCTTGTTGCCGCCTATCAAGTCAGATGGGAACAAAGGCTTGAATAAAACAGCAACATACCATTGGCTTAGGAAAAATCATAGTATCAAAATATGCATGACACCTGCAATTGTTTGGTCATGCTCGACCCTGCAGATCCAGATGCGTCTTCACTTCCTCCACCCCGCCGTAGCACTTGAAATGCACCTGGTGGAAAATTGCCACTGCAGTGGCTGGGGAGGCCAGGCTGACCTCGTGAGCCTTCGGTGTGCTGCTGGGTATAGCTGGCAGCCTGAGGACACTCAGGGAAAGCAAACTTCCTGCAGAGGTGTTCAGAGTGACATTGGCTTTCCTCTAAACGGCTTTATTCCTAAGAAGTTAGTGAATATTACAGCTCCATCCATTCGGTAGCTTTTCAATGAGTGAAATAAACAACTCAGGAGCACTGAAAATCAAATTTGCATCCCTTCATAAGCACTAAGGAAAAGTGCAAGAAATTCTTGGTGATCTGGTTAAAAGCCTTTCTTTCTGTCCCTGATACAAAGCAGAGACACAAACTTAAGAAAAGCTGACTGGGAAAATGATATCACAAGGTGGAAGATAGCTGTCAGCAACATAAAATATCTTTTCTTGTCTACAGTTTCACTGCTTCCATTCTCTTCACGGGCAATATAAAAGAAATTGAGAGCACCATCTACTAGAAAAGGAGGAGTCCAGCAAACTGCCACACTGCCTGATGTATTTCCCTTCTCACCTCAGGACTGTCTACTACATAATTGGCAATAAATTGTTATTACTTCCCACTATGGCAATTCCCTTTGTGGCTTTTATATAGTTTGGACAGGCTATGACTGAGCCATAGAGAGAATAAAAAAAAATAATAAATACAAGCATAGTGCTTAAGTGCTATCAATAAGAAAAAAATATTAGTGACAATAATGTAAGGCCTGAAAAGGGTTTTTGTATTTTGCATAGGCTGTACAACAGAAACTTTGTTCATATGCCACACCTTGGGCCAAGTCAGCACAAAGAATATAGGTTTATTTTCCTAATAGCATATGTTATTAAAAAGCTTATTTGCATCCCACCTGTTTGCAGATGTGTTGCCGCTCTAGTGTAAGTAGGTTGTGTTAGCTGATGGAAGTAAACAATAAGAAAATTATATCACCTAAGGCTTTACTTGCTCTGTCTTGTTGGTTCTTACTTGCCTTTCTCTTTTCTCCACTTCTTTTACCCTTTACTATCTTTATGTGTAACTGAATCCCTTAACACTCTGAAGGTATATTTTAAAATAGTTTTCCTGTCTTTTTTTTCCCTAAACAACTGGGTTTCCCGCTGTATTCCTGAGTCTATCTCAGATTCCAGATATATTTACAGAGGCTATATTTACTAATCAAAGTAAAAGATAAACTGAAATAAACAATAGTAACTTCTACATGCCCTCTCTTGTAATGCTTCATGACTTTCTTTTTTGGCTTTTATGTTGCTAAAAATACATTGGGATTTTTGCTTGAGAGATTGAAAGAAACAAAATAGAGGACTGAACAATTTGCAACATGACTTGAAATGATTAGAGCAGCTGGGGTACAGGTAATAAGAGGAGACTCCGTAAGAATTGACATATTCAAGAAATAATGAAAAGTGCAGAAACAAACTAAAGAAATAGAAGGGAACGTAATGAGGCATCTATACCTCGAGGCATCACAATTACACTGTCTCCCACATCATCCTCAC
>NW_009647212.1:622625-690683 GCF_000708025.1 Charadrius vociferus
CTTTGAGGGTAGTGGAGCACTGGAACAGGCTGCCCAGAGAGGTGGTGGAGTCTCCCACTCTGGAGACATTCAAAACCTGCCTGGACGCTGTCCTGTGCAACCTGTTGTAGGTGACCCTGCTTTGGCAGGGGGGTTGGACTAGATGATCTCCAGAGGTCCCTTCCAACCCTAACCATTCTGTGATTCTGTGATTCTGTGATTCTGTGATTCTGTGATTCTGTGATTCTGTGATTCTGTGATTCTGTGATTCTGTGATTCTGTGATTCTGTGATTCTGTGATTCTGTGATTCTGTGATTCTGTGATTCTGTGATTCTGTGATTCTGTGATTCTGTGATTCTGTGATTCTGTGATTCTGTGAGATTTTTATTTTTGCCTGGGCTTTCTGTCTCAACCATTGCTATTCACTCCCCAGAATAACCCCCCAAATCTTTGTTTGGAATGTTTGACAAAGTTCTTATGGACAACTTCATGGAATAACCTGACGCTGGTTAACTTCACAGAGTTAACCTGACACTGCAAAATTTACTTATACATAAACCTTTTTTGCAAAAGTAAGAGAAGACTTCAAGGTCTGAACCTAAGTTTCTCCAAATCAGGTCTAATTTTGTCCTGCGAGGTCTTGTGCTGTCTCTGTTGAGGCCTGGTACTGAAAACTATAGTTTGAGTACAAGACAGACGAATTCTTATTTGTTCACACTAGTGCTGTCAGTAATTCATTTTTTCATCCTTCCCAATCTTCTAATGTATTGAGGCAAAATTTTCCCTTTCCACATATTCGCAGTGAGGCTAAAGACAGAGGGAGAGAGAGAGAGCGTGTGCTCAGAGACATGAGAATGTTCTCAGAAACACAAGTGTGGGGAAGCGTGGAGTAAATTAGAGGTGTGCTAATTAGAGGTGTGCTTGGAGAAAAAGACTGCACTGAATGTAGAATCAAAATCAAAGGAGTGTTGACAACTGCAAAAGAGCTGGAATAATTTTTCCAAAGCTAGACTTGAAGGTCTTACAACCTTATATAGAATGAATACTTTCTCATCCCCTAAAAGTCCAGATTCTGGACAATGCAAAAATTGCTTCAAGTCTTTTAGAAATATAAAGGAGAATAACATTCTCCATCTGTAAGGTCTGATTAAAATATTCTGTTATTTACCTTCCACACTACTTAAGAATAATTGTTCACTGATATATGAAACAATGTTGGGCCAAATCCTGGGATTTTTTTGGTTTAAGCTTTCTTTATTTAGGAAAAAGTCATGGCATGTGAAGTCTTTTTGAAATCTTTTTTATTCACAATATCTTTGCTGTTCAAACAGAAAACAGAGCTTGTATTATGTTAACATGTTTGCTTTCTGTTTTCTACCTGAAATTACCACAGCCTGATGGAAAGTGAATAATATAAAGTAAGCTTCAAAAAGAAAAAAGAAAAAGAAAAAACAATCCTTGGAATAAAAACTGTGTTTATGCACCTGTGTTCTTTTTCTGTCTTCTTGATAAAAACAGAAAATTGATTCAAAACTGAGTGAGCATTTAGTCATCTTTCCTCAGAAACTTGGAATTTTTCCTGTTGGATGCCTGTAACCATACACCTTGCTGAGGTCTTTAATGTGTTTAATAATTTTTAACTTTAATTCTTAATCTTTAATAATTCTTATTTCTTCAATTAAGAAAGAAGTAATTTATGCATCGGAATTCTGACACAAGGTTTTTTGATTGTTTTTGTTTATTAGCTTATTATTTCTTTCTTGGAGAGATTCCCTGGATAAAGTCCAGATAATTTAGGGGAAAAAAAAATGTTATACCAGTTAAATTTTCTTTTGTCATAATGAGGGGTATATATATGTACTGAAATGTTTTCATGCCAGAAAAGCTAGTATCTTTTACAGCAATGTACTCTCTTTATTCATGGAGCATCTTGTTTTGCATTTGCTTGCATGATAGTAAGAAGGGAATTTGCTGTTTTTCAGATTTTATCAATGACAAAACCTTTTTTTATGAAATAGATGTTAAGATGTGGTTACTGTGACAACAGTAGCTAAGTATATTTAGTGATTGACGGTCATTTCCAGTTCCATTAGCCACAAAATAAAATTCCTAGAAATCATATTACAGAAACATCAACTTTATTAAATCACAAGGTAAATATTTTTTGATTAAATGCTGATATTTTTGTCCAGCTCAACAGAATTCTATTTTACAAATGCTCCCATCATAATTTTTTAAATAACTTGCGGCAGAAGATACTATTCAGAATACAATAAATATTGTCTCTGCAACTTATGAAATAATGAGATACAAATAATTAAAAAAAAAAAGAGATGACAAGAAAAGTCCATGCAACATTAATGAGAGACAACAAGAATTTGGGGGGGGTTGAACAGTGGAGGAGACCAAAGCAACTCTTAGAGGTAGTCAGTGCTGCTATCTTCATTTCAATGGACAGTGAATTGGTTCCAATATATAATGCCCAGTTATATCTTTGAATGATATCATAGAGCAAGTTGTTCGGAGACGGCTATTTTTAAATTATATTTGTAATTTTAAAAGAAAGTAGAAATTACAGGCTAATCATTCATTAGTGTTGTTTTAATTGTCTTGCATCTTGATGGAAAAGAAAAAAAATATTTTCCAATCCATCAAAAACTGTGTCATGCTCTAGGTGTGGGGTTTTTTTTTTCCCTTTTTAAGAAATTGAAGTGCATTTCAAAATGCAAGAATTGAAGAATAAAAAAATAAATATTTCCAACAGCTTGAAATTTTTGAAGGTTTTTATTTTTTCTTTTTCTCAATTGAAATCATTACTAGAATTCCCAAAACAAGGAACTTGAAAGAACTTTGACAGGTCATCTAACTTCTTTCTGTAAATCTGATGGATTCTACATGAATATTTGAGTCAATCTGAAATCCTTTAGTCAAAAATATTTCTTCTGAAAAAAGTCACCCAGTTATGTCATGCAGCCTAAAGTTAGGATAAAACCAACATATTTTCTCCCCAAGGTCTGTGGTTGAGAGAGGAGTCCTAAAAAACTGACAGTATAAAATATTCATTATTAGAGATCACAGAATCACAGAATGGTTAGGGTTGGAAGGGACCTCTGGAGATCATCTAGTCCAACCCCCTAATTTACAGGTTTTTTTCATTTTGTAGGCTATCTCATAGTGATTAAATAAAATCTTAGAGAAAACACACCCGCAAAGAAAAATAAATGCAGTGGAATCCTGAAAATCTTTTTCTAAGGGAAAAGTCAAGGCTATGTGGTGTCTAGAATAGTAAAGTTAATACTTGTCTTCAGCAAACAGCCATGTGATATTTATGGTGTATCAAAAATTCCTGCTCACTATGTCCCTTTGTTCTCAAGTGATATAGAGAAGAATTTGCAGTATTTCTGGAATCAAAGGATTTGTTATTAATTCTGAACCTTAGCATTCTTTCTTTATTTTTTCTTTTTTTCTTTTCTAAATATTACCTTTCCCTGCTGTATTTTAATTTTTATTCTCATTCACCACAAAGATGTCACCAAGCTTCTATGCACCAGCTCCTATGCACCTCAGTGTCTAATCACTAGCCCTTCAAGTGAAATAGAAATATCAATTTCACAATGGTTTGAAAACAGAAGTAAAATACTTTGCAGCTCTGCTCTGAATGTGTATGCTTTCTATTTACTACAAGCTTTCATAGATTTATAGCACTCTGTTAGGCTCTGTCTGGCTGGTTTTTGAATGCTCATTTTCTAATGAAAACTGTTTATTTTATGTGCCTAATGTAACATTGCCCTTTCCTATAAAATTGAATCACTCAGTGTATGTGAATACAAAATTCTGCAGGGCTGTTTCAGATGTCTATGCTAAATGAGCTTGGATAAATGATAGGAAGGGTCATGCAGCCTGATACAGGTCACAAATCTAACCACTGAAATAGCTATTATAATGGTAGAATAAAATACTATTGTTGCTGTATGAAGCAAAAAACTGCTAAGTGCAAAATACATTAGTAAAGTGTTCTTCACAAGAAGAGTGGTAGTAAAGATAAATATACCCTAAAATTTTATGGAGACTGTTTCTGCATATGTGTGGCTTCCTTTCATGATGGATGATTTTGTGTTACTAGACAATGTGGTAATCCTACTGAACATTGAACAACAACATCTCAAGTCCAACGTCAATGTCCTTGCAAAGTAGCAATGTCTGCAGGATAGAGTTTGCTATGTTTGAAAACACCAACTTCAAATAGAGTTGTTTTGCATTCCAGGTACCAACGTTAACTAAAACATTCGTTTCAAATGGCTATAAGTTTATCAGCATGAAAATCTAATTCTCACAGAATGACGGTCTATAGGACAATGGTGAGGATAGGCAAACCTGTACCAATAGACTGAATTTTAAAAGGAGAAATTGTTCTACCTTATCATTCATGATAGTACAAAAGACAAAGGGATGAATAATACAGTGACTGAAAATAAATGTTTATGAAAAGAAATGGGGAGAGATTCAAAATAGTGACTTGCTTTTGCGCCTATGTGGAAGTGTTTACACACATTTACCTTAATAGTGTAGCTTTATATAGCAGATACATATGTGTTGCAATAACATTTATATCAATCTATATTTATACAAAGAAAAAGCTCTTAATCTGTAAAAAACAGCCATATGGGGAAAAAAGTCTTTATATATATATTTGCAGGATTGAATTTCTAGAGTGGTTTTGAATTTTTGTACATCAGGTAGAATTCTCACCCTTATGTTGTTGTAGAATTAAAGTATGATGTATAAACCTTTAAAGGTCATCTAGTCTAACCCCCCTGCAATAAACAGGGACATCTTCGACTAGATCAGGTTGCTCAAAGCCCTGTCCAGCCTGACCTTCAATGTTTCCAAGGATGGGGTATCTACCACCTCTCTGGGCAACCTGTGCCAGTGTTTCATCACCCTCATTGTAAAAAAAAATTATTCCCTGTCTTTAGTCTGAATCTGCAGTCTTGTAGCTTAAAACCATTACCCCTTGTCCTGTTGCAACAGGACCTGCTAAAAAGTTCATCCCCATCTTTCTTATAAGCCCCCGTTAAGTACTGAAAGACCACAATAAGGTCTCCCCAGAGCCTTCTCTTCTCCAGGCTGAACAACCCCAACTCTCTCAGCCTGCCTCCACAGGAGTGGTGTTCCAGCCATCTGATCATTTTTGTGGCTCTTCTCTGGACTCACTCCAACAGGTCCATGTCTTTCCTGTCCTGAGGACTCCAGAGCTGGATGCAATACTCCAGGTGGGGTTTCACAAGAGCAGAATAGGGGCGAAGAATCACCTAGACAGTTGGCTTTCTGGGCTGTGAGCGCACATTGCCAGCTCATGTCCAGCTTTTCACCCACCAGTATCCCCAACTCCTTCTCGTCAGGGCTACTCTCAGTGGCATGCCTGTAGAAGCCCTTCTTATTTTTTGTTGCATCCCTTGCCAAGTT
This sequence comes from Charadrius vociferus, assembly GCF_000708025.1. Lineage (NCBI taxonomy): Eukaryota > Metazoa > Chordata > Aves > Charadriiformes > Charadriidae > Charadrius > Charadrius vociferus. The sequence goes on from NW_009647212.1 coordinate 628,072, forward strand.
CAGCTCCGGCTGCTCCTTGGCCTTCCTGACCCCATCCCTACACCACCAGGCAGGGTCCCTCTACTCTTCCCAGGATAGCTGTCCCCTCTTCCACTGCCTGTGCATTTTCTTCAGTTTGCCCTTCAGTATGCCCAGCACGTCTTGACTCAGCCATGCTGGTCTCTTGCTTTCCTTTCCTGATTTCTTACAAGTGCAGATCAAGAGCTGTTGTGGTCTATGGAAAGCGTCCTTAAAGATCTGCCATCTCGGTTCTGCTCCCTTTCTCCCTGAGCGCAGTTTCCCAGGGGGTCCTATTCATTAACTCCTTGAAGAGCTGGATGTTTTCTTTCCTAAAATTCAGGGTCCTGATTTTCCTCTTTGCCTAATCCATATCCTTCAGGACTGCAAACTCCACCACTGCATGATCACTGCAGCCCAGGCTGTCTCCAGTCTTGATGTCTCTGATTATCTCACAAGTATTGGTGACCAACAGGTCCAGTATCGCATGTCCTCTGGTAGGGCTGTCTATTACCTGACTTAAGAAGTTATCCTCAATGCACTCCAGGAGTCTCATGGATTGCTTACAGATGGCCATGCTACTTTTCCAGCAGATGTTGGGGTGGTTGAAGTCCCCCAAGCAGGATGAGAGCCTGCAAGTGTGATGACTCCTGCAACTGGAGTAAGAAAGCTTTGTCAATAGGGTCCTCTTGATCAGGCAGCCTGTAGCAGACACCTACCACAAGGTTCCCTTTGTCGCCTTGGTCTCTAATTCTTACCCATAAGCTTTCAGCATGCTCATGGGTATTCTTCAGAGACAGCTTTTCACACCCTATCCATTTCTTGACGTAGAGGGCAGTGACTCCACCCCTCCTTCCTCGCCTGTCCTTTCTTAACAGCCTGTAGCCATTGATAGCCACACCCCAGTCATGGGATTCATCCCATGAAGTTTCAGTAATGGCAGCTAGGTTGTAGCTTTCTAGCAGCACTGTGGCTTCCAGCTCCTCCTGTTTGCTGCCCATGCTGCGTGCATTGGTGTAGAGCCACTTTAGCTGAGTACACTTTGGCTGTGCAGGCCATCCTGTTCTCAAAAATCCCAAAATTGCGGTGGTGACACCAGCCACAGAGCCACATATTTATAGACTGGGTCCATCTGTTTCTTCCAATGTCACTGCCTGAAACAGGAAGCAGAGAGGAAAAAATAACCTGTGCTCCAGATTCCACTACCAACCTTCCCAAAGCCCTGAAGTCTCTTTTGATTTCCCTCAGACTACGTGTTGCAGCTTCATTGCCACCCACATGGAAGAGCAGTAATGGCTAGTAGTCCAAGGGCCGTACCATGCTAGGAAATTTCCTGGTCATGTCATTAACACAGACCCCAGGGAGGCAGCAGACTTCCTTAAGAGGAAGGTCTGGACAGCATATTGGACCCTCTATTCCCCTCAGAAGGGAGTCACCTACAACTAGAATCCAACTTTTCTTCCTCATGGAGGTGGTCGTGTAACGGGATGTAGCCCTTTCTGACCTTGGCAGCAACTCTGTTGAAGATGGACCATCATCACCCATCATCCATTGACTGGCTTTCCACATCCAGAGCCTCACACCTGTTGTACAGAGACACCTGGGAAGGCGAGGTGGGCAAGGAGGGTGTTCACCTGCTGCCCCGAGAGTGGACTCCTTTCCTTTAAGCTACTGCCTTCAGCCTGGCGGGGAGGATACAAGATCCCCTTGATCCTGTTTCTTTTTGGTGGTTACTCTTGTGCCTGTCGCAGGGAGGGCAGAGTACCACCACAGGTACCACCAGTCTATCTTTTTCTCAGCCTCCCTCATGCTTCTTAACCTTTCTGCTTCCTCTTGTAGCTCTGCCACCAGGCTCAGTAGATCATATGTTTTCTGACATTTCCTCAGTCTGTGCTTCTCCCACACCCTTGCACATGATCCATATGTTTAAACCTCACAAAGACCTCATTTTGTTTTCAACTGAGATACAAGATACTATTTTTTTCTGATTCATTTATAAGAAATGTGCTGCCAGATTGATATTCCAAACAGCCAGACACGGAAAAGCCTTCTTGCTCTCAATAATATACAGGCATTTGATTTTTACAGTAGTATACACTCATTATAAAATGATTACATATGTGCACTCTGAGAAAAAAAATCAAGTCTTCTTACTGTTGGTTTTTTTTGTTTTTTTTTTTTTTTTTTCCCCGTTTTGCTCTTCTTTCTGTCCCAGATGAAGATGTACAATTACTACAATTACCACAAACTAATATTTGGATGACTCACATCATGAATCAGAGCCCTGCAGACACAACTTATGAAACTCAGTTCCCCAAGGTGCCATTTTGGTAAATAACAACCAGCAGCATATATGACACCAGGAATCTGACAGAAAGTTTTGGTCAATATCAAGTGCCAATTATGAAGAATTTTATTTGAACCAATCAACAGAATTGCACCTTCCACAAGATCCTGCAATTACAATTTTTTTTGACAGCTTTTCCACGTGACATTCTTCTGCTTTTCACACTTAACTGTCTTTGCTGTATCATCTGTAGTGAAAAGAAAGGAGAGAGTGCTTAACAGGAAGTGCCATCTTTTTGTTCTTGTGCAAGTCCATTATTAGCTATGTCTTAATTTCACTATTCCAACACAAAATGTGGAAAAACATAAGAGGATTAATTTAGTCTGTATTTGAACTGTTATGATTTATCTGAGTTGGGAATATCTCTCAGGCTATTCTGTTGATGTTTTCTATAACAAAAGCATTTATATTTAAAATTTAGTGAAGGCACAGATTTTTCTTTCAGGATGGATTTTCTCTAGCCCTGATTCTACTTCTGTTTTAAAGGTCAAAGTAATGCTAATGAAACATATAGTCAGCTGTGTACTTCTGGGTAGGCATTTGGGGAGTAGGAAGGATTTAGCCTGGAATGGACTTCGGTGTGTTTCTGAATCAGACAAGACAGAACAGAGCTGTGAACTCCCCTCCCTCTGCACCTTACAACAGGTAAGGTACTTCTGGAGATGTGTGGATTTGTAAAATTTGGTGGATTGCATTCAAATTTGATTTTCTGTGCTTACTGAGCTTCTCTTGAAAGCTAAATAGGTTACCAAACTTTGACAGATTATTCTGATTACCACAGCCTAAAATACTTTGGTAGGTACTTTATGAGAGAGTTGTTAACAGCACTGGTTATTATCTGGATTTTATGAAAGTCATAGACAATAGTTCCTTTGGTTTTGGTGGGAAACACATTAGGGTCCTTGTTATCACATCATCATAAAAAAAAAAATATCTCAAAACATTTTATGAAATTTAAATCCATACTGTATTTTCATGTATAGATTTTGTGCTGTGTAATCCTCTTGACATCAGCTGTGACCATCTACTGGGAAAAAAAAACAGAGTTTGAAGGTAGCTTTTCCATTTTTTATCAACACATTCTAATGGTCAAACTGTGGCTGAATAATGGAGTTTTTTAATTTGTTTTCACATAAAACTTCTAAATTATATATGCGGAACTGTAGTAATTTTTACATGACTGATGGACTGTATCTCTATATAGATACAGACATATAGATATAGCTATTTTAAAAATGCAGTGATAAGAAACAGAGCGGTAACTCTGCCTTTGTTCACATCTTCTCACATCTACTCACTGAATGAAGTAGAAAATAGATAAGATTTTAATAGCTTTCTCCTCTCTTCCTTTCTTCAGACCACTAGGAAATGCTGCCTCTGAAATAAATTTACCTCTTTGGCATCACGTTGAATGCAATTATTTTCTTTAATGGGACAATTCCTGCTCTGGAATGCAAACAACAAAAATATCACCCAGTTTGACCAGAGATAAAATAAGCCAGATTGTATTAAAAACAGGATCATCAAAATTCTTTTTGCAGTCAGTAAAGAAGTTCCCACTGGTTTCAATAACTATATGCCTAAGGCCTAAAATTCAAAACAAATATCAGGATATAAGATTGCAATTCTTTCTTTTTTCATATGTATACTGTAAATTATAATATTTTGCATTCTTTTGCAACATCTTTCTGTCCCTGTGTCACATATGAATGAGATTTTCAAAAGGACTCAGTATTGGTCTAATGCAGTTTCTGCTGACATCTATGACAACCATGTCAGTAACCTTGATGGCAACAGGTAAACTAATAGGAATTTGAGACATTCCACCCCTATTCATGGTTAGTTTCTTTGTAAAAGAAAGACAGAATGAGTTGATTTACTCTTACTACTATTTTATTATTAGTTTTACTTAATAAATCAAAGCTCTGCCTGTTAGTTTGGTAGCTTATTTATTTTTCTATTGTTTATAACCACTATAGTTTTTGTATTTATAAGAAAAACAGGTCGATAAAAAAATGTATGGATCAATAAATGATTAGCAGTAACCAAACACCAGCAACGTTAGGCTGAGTTGTAACTGGCTGCATTCAGGACACTTCTGTCACTGCCTCCTTCAGAAAACTTTTTGTTGCTTAGACAAGTAAACAGAGCAAGTGACGGAGTCATTTCATTCATTTTATTCCTTTTTCCAAGGCTTTTATGCATTGCCATACCAAATAGTCTTGCAGCTCTCAGTATTTCACAATTTTACTGCATTGTAGAACTCAATGTTTTATATGTTGACACTCCTTTCAAATGAAGCAAGAGTGATATAAACAAATGCTTAGCCTGCAGCAAAGCTCAATCGTTAGTTAGGGAGTAATGTGAACTGCTGAAGAATCTGGCTTCAGAACAAATTAGTGGTTTTTTTTTTTTGTTTTGCAGTACCGCCAAAAAGCACTTTGCCCAAGGGGCAAATAGGGGGAATAATGCCAGGTAGCAATTCTGCAGAGTACCTTCTTCCTAGCTGTGTTCATTTCAAGAAGTCAATAAAAATTGAAGGAAACAGTGCAACCATTTGTTCTCTTGCAACTGTTTTACACCTAAAAATGCAATGGAACCATGACAATATAAGCTCCGACCACACCTGAGTGACGATGTGGTACTCTTACAGCACTTGAACCACTCATTTGGTGTTTCTGATCTGGGAAAAAAAGCAGAACAGAGAAAAAAGAGTGACAGAAGACACCTTCTTATTTTGAATATGCTCGGAAGAGAAACTCTGGAATCAACTGAACTTGGTACTTGATAAATCTGCCTTTCCACTGCTTCTTTCTGTGGCTGTATACCAGAAATTCTGTGGACATATGGCCTTTCTATTCTTTTTAGCTGTGTTATACATAAGAAACACAGCCGGCTGATTTTGACCTTTTTTACATAGAAAATAGAAGTAGACAATTGCCTGGGCCAAACACCTCTATTTTTTATGGTTAAAGCCTCTTTGGGAATATTCAACATAGTCAGAGGGGTTTTTTTTATTTTATCAAAACATGATCCTGATTTTGTTTGAAATTATTCCTCCATCCCTGATGAACAGTTTAGTAATAATGAGACCTGAAAGTCTGGAGCTTTTTAAAAAAGAGTACATTTATATATTTCCAAATTCAATTCTGTGTACAGAAAAGTAAGCTCCATTCCAAAATCCAGGTCCTAAACCACTCTGATTCATTTCCATGAATCTCTTAATAACTTGATTGATTTTAATTAAAATTTAGGGTACTCTAACTTCTGTCAATTTAAAACCTCCATACGCTTCTAGTTTCTCACTGCCAATTTGGACAGACACAGGATAAAATTCCATTTTAAGTAACTTTGGGGCATGTACAGTTTACTCTTTAAAGAATGGTAAGAATGAAACAAAAGATGAGAAGGTGTGATGTCACATCCTAAACCCATTTCTTCAGGAGGAGTCCTACATATCAGCAGGAGTGAGTGTGCATTTGTCTATGCAAACTCCCTGAGATGCCAGGAGATACTGCCAACACGTTGAGGATTTTTTCTTTCTTGTCATTTGCATGTCCAGCAGCATCCTTCCCCATATATGTGTGCACACCAGTAAGGGCTCTTAGGCAGATGTCTGAATCTTTCTGTGGCTTCCTTATAATATTTACACATTGAAATATGCAGCTATATTTTCTAGAAACCCCTCCCCCCCTTTTTTTTTTTTACTAAGATAAGTCATCCTTTCTACTTATAATTACATCTGAAAAAAACTCTCGTTGAACTCATGGTGGAAAGATAACGTAAAAATACTGTAAAAGATTCAATTAATTTTCATCACTAATGAATACATTGGAATTTGAAAGGAATGCATAGAGATAAGCATAAAAATAAATATCTGGAGATAGGCTGCAAAAACCAAATAATTGATTAATCAATTAATCATTCTGCATACATTTAATTAATCAGATAGAAGAGTCATAGAACACAACAGAGACTTTATATAAATGAAGCTGGAATTTTAGTCATTAAAAATAGCCAGCTGCTCTTTTGATAGATAAACGCTGCTGTAAATACAAGCATGTACTCTTTTTATCGGTTTTGATAAATCATTGAAAGAATTCAGGTATAAATACTTGCTTCCTGTTAGAGGAGACTTCAGCTGATTATCAGCTTACACTTTTTATGACTTGTAAGAAATATGTGAGCTTTGGGATATGTTATTACAACATAATAATCAATAATTACTCGCAAAGACCCTGCTTTAAAATTCTAGGCTGGCTAAATTTCTTCCTACTAATGAATTTACAGGTAGATACGTGTTCCAGGAAGGGCACTGAATCAGCTTCCTTTGGCTCGTACCTATAATCCAGATGCATACCTAGAAACCTTGACTGTTTTCTTTTCCTTCCTTGCTTTTCCTTGCCTTGCCTTACCTTACCTTGTCTCATCTTGCCTCTTATGAACTTAACTCCTGATTCCTAACTAGCGTTATAGTATCTTATCTCTTTAGAACTAGCTCATAATTTCCTACTTACAAGTAAGACACTTCTAATATTCAGTGTGTCCATCACTACTCTATGAACTTACTAGGAATTTATACCTTGTCAGTTTGCAAAGTCTCACACGTTGGAGCTAGATATCAGCGGTCATATTAGTGAACCACTCTGCCAAACAAACTGTTTAATGACTTCTGTCTCTCTTCCTTGGTCCTTGTCCATACCTTAGATACAGAAGTACACAACTATCTCTCATAGGATCATATCCACCTTCTATCAAAGTCAAGCTGGACTGATCTCAAGTGGTTTTATGAGATGCCATCTCTAGAAAACTACTGCAGTGATTTGACCACTTGTTCCTGAAAGTGCTCCTTCAGGCAGGACCTCATTCCCTTATCTATTTGAAAGCAGATTTCTGGAGGCAGTGAGACAGTTCTATATATTGCATTGGTCTGAACTGTAAATCCTAGAGAGGAAAATTTCTATTTTCTGTAACCTGTTTTAGACAGTTAAAATTTATTTGATTCGTTTCCATACAGATTCATTATGCCAAAAATGCTTTTTATCACCAATCTTGTCTCCAAGGAAGATCATACTTTCTCCTGCTACCACTATTTCTTCCTTTTCCCACTGTTCATTCCCTCTCTCTAATCCAGGAATCTTATATACAAAATCCTTTTTTGTGGTAGAGAACTGTTGTCATTAGCAGAGTCCTACAAGCTGTTGCACTGAGTTTTGTATTTTTTTCAGATCCATACTGAGAAAATATGTTAAGATTTTTAATTATTCATTCAAGTGACTGGTCTTACAAGGATCATCTTAAACAGTCTGGTTTATTTCCTGTTGATTTGACAGCAGCCAGGTCATATGAAAACTTTTGAGTTTTAAGAGAAGGTCATGGGAATCAATACTAGTGTATAAGTACACAGTATAGGACAGCCCCTATACTGAAATGACAGAACTTAGGGGTACAGGGAAGGCAGTCCATTCATGAGAAATCAGAGATGCAGTTACTGAGCTCAGCCTGGGTTGCACTGTGGAGGTTCATATATGTTAGTGTAATCTCTATATTGCTATGTTATATTTTTATTAAATCCAAAATAACAAAAAGAACTCTAAGTAAAGGAACATGCCTACACAGTGAAACAGACCTAGAAACAAACAGACCTTTTAAGAATAATGATAAAAGTTTAAAGTTATTGTTCACACATACAAGCTCCTTTTTTTTTTTTCACAAAAATATTCTTAGGGCTAGAGAATATATAATAGTCAGTGAATGCTATCGAGATCACACATAATTTTCAAAGATACACCCTGTAATTTAGTTTTGCCCATTTGTGAGGTCCATAGCTGGCATTATTGTTTGGGGATTGTTTGTGTTTTTTTTCAGATTTGAAAATCTTCAAAAGAATTTATTTGAGAGAAAAACAATTTATTTGAGAGCGCTATCCTTTTTTTTTTTTTGCTGGAAATGTTTTAATTTAAACATGAAAATGTCATGGAGTATGGAAGTCTGCTTCATTCTCAATTTGCAATGAAATTAAAACATGCTGAGCATTTCAAATTATATAACCAATACTCCCGTTGCCTCTCTTTTCCTAACAAGTAATTATCCTCGTTTTCCTTACTATTTTAAAGATATCGCATTGCTTCTCCCTTATTAATCACATTAACCTTCTGCACAATCCCACAGTAAAAGCACAATTCACAATTTGTGACATTTGCAAGCTCTCTCCATGGAAACTAGAAAGACACTACAAATTCAAATTTATATCCAATCTCTTCAAAATCTCCCTTATGTTGTTTGTGCTTTCTTCCCTCCTGTTTTATAGATTACACTTTTTTCCCTTTTTCTGCCTTCAAGTTTCTCCTAGGCTGTCCCATTTACTTGAAATTTCCTCTTTCTCTACTTTTCTTACATCACAGCCGTTCCCTACTGAAGACAAAGTTACAGTGTAAATGGAATAAAAATAGCATGGCAAACATAACATGAAAAGCAAGGAAAAATCTCTTAAAAGGTAGATCTTTGTTTTGACACAAGTCTGTTGAAGATTTCTGAACGTGAAAATCACTGATAAAAAGGTATGGAATGATGTGAAAATGTTGTTTTTCAAAAGGCACCAAGCTGTAAAATTAAAAAAAAATAACAACAAAACTTCCACAGAAACAAGAATAAGTCTAGGGAGTATCTAAGAATGAGAAATGTAATCCTAGTGAAAAATAAGAGCCCTGATATCAATATATTTATTCATTTGCATATAACATATCCTGGAATGTTGTATATCAAGGTTCAGCAAGTTGTAACCGGATTTTTTTTATTTTTTTATTTTTTTTTTTAACATTCCCCTGGTATTCTTTCTTTTAGTGCATAAACTTTTGGTATTTTTTGAGATTATAAGAAGAAATATTCAAATATTGAAGTGATACAAATACCGGGGAAATTAAAATCTTCTTTCTTCAAGGTCTCATGAAACTGCCTTTCCAGTCAAATATTTCAGGTTCAATTAATTTGGGTAATTTTACTGAACATCTCAACAATTGAATTTGCAATGTTTTCTGATTCAGCCGTCACTAGTCAGGATTCAGACACTGACATTGTAGCAAAAGTGAAAATTACAATCCAATTCTTTTTGATGTTCATATTTTTGAAAATAGTAATGTTGGCTGCTGCATAGAATTACAGGTATTAAACACTATGTGATTCACGCAATCTGAAGAGGAGCTAATGAAGTCTTCTATCTCAAGCAGTTCAAGCTCATTATTTTGTTAGATAGTAAATCCTTTCCCCATTTTCAGTGAGTATTTTTTTGTGTCCACAATACATAAAAATGATGATCAGAAAACTGTGAACATTGAAAGAGAAACATACAGATTGTTTTTCGAATTTTTAGCAGTCAGGTACTCAAGTTATAAAAATTAAATATTAATCCCATTTTAGGTTTCTGAGGTAACAGGACTGGACTTTTTTTTTTCATCCAAAAGTCAGAAAATTCCTTTTACTTTTTTCTTATGCCAAAAAAAGCTACTTAGGAGGAGAAATATACTATGTCCCATTGTTGGATTCATGCATTGCCAATGCAACTTTTAATTGTTTGCAGTGATATTATTGGAATAAAACCAGCCCTCTGACCAGGCATGTAAACAAAGCCAAATTCTTTCATAGGACTCTTGTCTGAAAGCATTTTGTAACTGAAACTTGTTAGTAGAAACCCTGTTAACCTGTAAAGTGTTGAAAACATTCCATTACAATGTGCAGTTCCCTTTCCCATCCCTTAAATGTATCCTTCCACTACATCTACACGTTTTCTCTAGTCTGTACCCTCCAAAGGAAACATGGTCATGGAGTTGGGGAAACTAGAAAAAACAGTATTTTTAAAACAACATTCCAGCCTTCTGCATAAAGGACTATGTATGTTCCCTAAAAAGTCAACTGACTCTGACAACACAGAGCATGCGGAGAGAAATGTAAAGCCACTCATAACAAGCTGACGGTATGCCAGAATGACGAAGTACAACTGGCAGGAAAATATGCTCAGACCTTTGCACAGAAGGAACTTTTTCAGTGCACAGTATTTTTAAATGTACATACCCACCAATTCATCTGCAAACAGAAAAACTTATTGTTAACTCATGGAGGAGACATCTGAAACCTTTTTGGTTCCATATCTGAAATGAGACAGAAAAAGCCTAGATGAGACACAACTACTTGATCCTGCCAACTGCAGTATCCTCTGCCATTCCCGTTCTTATGTCCATTTCTCACCTTGTGAACACATGTGGGAAATATTTCACACTTGTGCCTGGCAAAGTCAAGCCTCATGTTTTACGTTCTTAGTCTTCATTAGAAGTTTGATATAGAAGTTTGATTAGAGTTCGATATATCAATAAATAAATAAATAAAACTTCCCATGATTAAAACATGTATTAATTGCTTTGAGATTCTGGAAAGCTCCAAAGTCAGGGGTGGAGCTGGATCTAAGAATTTATCTCTGGTTTGAAATAAATGCTTTTTTTCAGAAAGAAAAAGCGAACCTGTAGGAGGGATGTCCCGAAATTTGGCATTTCCGCTCCCACAGTGTATTAGAACAGAAATACTTTCGTAATGCACTTTATTTACGTAACTAGTTTTAATTTACCACTCCAGGTGTTGCTTCTCATTATCATTGATCCCTTCTCCTATATTTTTTTCCTCCTGACACATAAGTGCTGGTAGTTTAAAAAAAAAACAAAAACCAAACCAAACCAAACCAAACCAAAACCAAAATCAGTGAAGAAATATAAATCAAAGAGCAGAATATAAATCTCCAGCCTGAGAACACAGAGAGATTTTCTTATATTCTATCTGCAAGGGGACAAGCCAGCATCTCAACAGTACCTGGGATGTGTTCTATGCAGTAGCATCTTTAAGATCAGCTGCAGTGAACTCTTCTTGTATTCATCGCAAAAAAACCCCACCCACCAACACAACTAATTTTGAAGTCTGTGTGTGAGACTTAGACCAATGCTTCAATACTCAATATACATTGTGAACAGGCCATTGTCTACACAGCTGTTACGTTGAACATTGTTTAACATTTGCTTTTGTTATACTGTTACCAGTTTCTGAACCTTTGCTTCTCACACTTATGGATGATTTATATGCTTAAAAAAGTTATTTAGTGTTTCTTACCTGGAAGCTTAAGAACCTTTGGAAGATTCTTAAATGAATAAAGGTGTAGGATCAGGGAGAGGCTGTAGGTAAATACTGAGAAAGGAGAGCCGAGGAAGCAAATAAGGATTAAATATTGAGACGAGAGTAGCATAGTTAACTATAGTGCAGAAAAGCAAGGTCCACCGGTTAGTGCTGATGTTGCTTTATTGGGCTTGAGAAGAAGGAAAATGAAAATTTACAATACAGCTCATCATCCGTGACCTAATTACAACTGTCTGGAATAATTTGTATATAAAGTAGGGGCCACAGAGCCACAGTGAATTTACTTAGATAAACACACAGTCACACAACATGTGCTCAGCTCTGTTTACTATGGGATATGGCGTTCTCCTATTATGTCTGTTTGTAAGATGAGTTAAATTAAGCTTGAAATTGCGTGAGAGAAGTCTGGCTAGGAGAAATTTTGCCAGTGTTCAGACAACAAGATGGTGGTAGAATGTACTGTAGCTCAGCGTGTGAAATGGTTGGGATCAGCACAACTTTCCCACAGCTGTAGGAATAAGAAGGAGAATTCTTCAGCAAACAAAAAGCTTTTAACTCTATTGACCTTAGTGCTGTCTTACCACTCTGAATGCTAATGTCTATGATGAAATTGAACTGAGTTACCTCATTCATTAACAATTCTTGGTATGTTCCCCTGCTTTTGTGCTCCTGGGGTAAGTTGCTTGTAAGGTATGTTTGACAGTGAAAGGGACAGGTTCTGCTGGCACTCTGTGTCCAAGTGCAAGTGATGGCAAGGCACTAGTAGCACATCTGATACCCTGGATACAGCAGAATTGGTGATCGGTGAATTCTACGTCCCCAGAAATTCTGGACAAATGAATATACCGCTCACACTGAATAAACCATGCTTTAACAGTAGAGCTGATATGGATGCAAACAGTATGTTTGGCAGATCTGGAAATTCTGAAAAATAGTAAAGAAGCATGGACTGTTCCATATACACACAGTGTATGAAATAAGTCCGTAACAGGTACCACAATTCCATTATTGACAGACTGGAGAATGACTTCTATGATACACTTGCATTAGAAAACAGAATCAAGCTTTTTGAAAACTTTATTTCGTTGGCTAAATAAATAAATAAATAAATAGGAAAACATATTTTTAATCAGCCCAATATCTATTTTTCCACAGTTTCTCCAGTAACTAAAAAATGAATAAATTAATATTGTTTCACTGTTGGAAGATATTTTACCCTTGAGAAAGAATTTTGGATATATATTTTTAATGAAATAGTATTTTTAAATGCAATCCTAAAATAAATATTTTTTTTAAAAAAGTCAAATGAGACTTTAACCTTTATGTATGTATATATATATATGTAGCATACTGGAAAAAAAAATATAGTATACTTAGTGCAAAAACCTTAATCAATTCCCTCAGATCTTTTTAGGGAAATCCTTCCCAAATACCAAGTCTATGGTAAGAGAAATTTCTTCTGCTTGAAATTTCAAAATGTTAAAAAGAATGGAAATGACCATAAATGTTTAAAAAGTGACACTGCCTCCTACTTTCTGTGTCTAAGAATGAAAAATAACCATTGCTGTAATGTGAATATAACCCAAAGCAAAGTGATTAATACGCAGTATTTTTCTTGTTCCATTATATATCTTGCTTGTCACTGTATCTCCTGTCCTTTGACATTTCCCTCCTCATTTTTAAGTTTAGGAGTTTTAGATCCCTTCAGATAACCTTTCAAGTAACTGTACAGATGTATTAAAATCTTCAGATTTCTTAAAGTTTTCAAGCCCCAGTCCAAGTCTAGACAAAGTGCTTGGACACGCATTTTACTGCCTGCATAGAGACCTTTTCTCTGTTTAATTGTAACAGGTGGCCTGTGTAGCTGTGCTGGCCAGGAACTGAAACCTTAGATTCTAGGAAAATTGCAGATGAATTTTAACAGAGGATAGAACAAAGAGTGCAGTAGCAGAGTATTTAACACAGATATGGCGATAGTATTGCAACAAAGTCTGAGCTATTGTGACATGACTGTGGACTATTCCGTTCTGATAGGGGTATTTTTTGCTATTAAAAATCAGCAATGAAAAGAAAGGACAAGGCAATTAATTAAGGTATACTAGTCCGTGCGGTCTTTTCTTATACACTGATCCTACAGCTAAGAGGACTCTCATATGGCTGTAAAAGAGACCACCTTAGATTTCTCTCTTAAACATTCATTGTAAGAGTAATTACATGAGAACAGTCTTAGGACAATAATTGATAATCAATGGTATGGTAAAAAAAAATAAAACAGGAAAAGCAGGAATTTTTTTTTTCTCTTTTCTTGTTTTTCCTGTTTCTCCTCCCTTCTAGACAATATTTTTCAAGGCAATGTGCTATGAATAAATATTTATCACATTATTTAAATAAGTTTTCCCAGTAACAATGGGGTTTTCTTTAAAGAATACCTGTGAAGAAAATGGCTTCAGTGCCTTAAAAATAGGCTAAGTTAGAGAAAGAAAACGAGGCACTTGCTGTCTGATTTCCAGTGAGAACTATTATAATTGTTGTCTGTAAATGAACTTATACCTTTGTTTTATTAACTTGATCCTATGTTGTCATAGATTTCTTTATATTCTGATTCTCTACGAGTCCACTAAGTCTCTTCATATGCTTATTCACTGATACCTATAAAAAATATTCCTGACATGTATAGCCTCAGAAATTACATTGACTTCTTAACCTGAAATACAATCACAAATACATTGATAGAATTGCAAAAATGCACCTTTCAAATGTGAATAAGCCTTAGTCTATGTGCCATTTTTCTAGGTGACTGTAAAGTGCAAAGCCTTTACATGTTTACACATCATGAAGCATAACAAAAAACTCTCATCTAAAGTGAATGTTTTTAAATTTTATATATATTTTTTTTATATATTACTATGAGTTGAATTTTGCAGAAAATTTTCATACAAGGATGGCTGAAACGATTTGATTGAATAGGTGAGTAGTGTTTGAAACAATTAATCTTGAATTTTATTAACTAGGAAACCTGGGCTATTTCATTGCTCCCACAGTTTTCATGATAAATAATATATTTCAAAGTATTGACTAAATCAAAATTCTGACCAGTGGTAGGGTTATAGATTTTATTTCGTCTTTATACATAACTCATTCTCATGCATTAGATCACAACTGATTGGAAAGCTGGACTTTAGGTGGCTATGAGCCAACTGAACTCAATCCAGAGCAAAGTGCAAAGTTTTGACATGTTACCCTTGTAAAGAATGGTTGAAATAAAATTAAAATTCTTCTGCTGGAGTTGAACATTTTACACTACTTGGGAACTAATTACTATGAGCATGTCAGACATGCAGACTGATCTCTTTTCCAGACCACTTGTTTTAAAATGTTGAGCATGGATTTCAAAAAAAGACTAAGAAATCTTCATACAGAGCAGTTGTCTAGCTTGCTCTGTTTTTATTAAGGAACACGCAGTAGAAAACAATAGGGCTGTGAAACTCATCTTTTTGTTTGTTTGTTTATGACAGTCTTTAGTCAAGAAAATATGCGAGTATGAAAAAACCACACATTTATATTATCTCCTTACTGGTAATACTGTTGGGTTTACAATAGGTCATATATGTCTGTCCACATCTTCACATCGTTCCTCATCAGGCTTAGTCACATTTATTTTCTGGCTATTTTATAAATGCAGTTTCAATACATCGCTTATGACTGGACCTTCCAAATTACTGCAACTATACGTATAATAAAAATACATACTATAAAGGTCAGTTGGCAGAAGTTTAGGCTTTGCATTATACAACCCAAGTACTACAGTCTAAGACTGGAGCTATAATGCATGATAATCAAGTCCTAGTCTGTATTAAAACTGTCACTCTTCCTACCAGCTGCAGATACTACTCTTGTGTCAACCACAGAACTTGAGTAAAACACACTGCATTAAGGCTAAACTTGCAAGAGGAAAGATGGAAAGAGAATCATAAATAAGACATTTGAATTACATTGTATAATCATTGATGATAAAAATGAGAATATGTGACACATAAGTTAGGTTTTAAAAAGAAAATCATGGTTGTTTTGAATAAGAAATATTCATATAATTTTACACTGTAATACTGACTTGATGTAATAAATCAGTAAGTAACTTCAGGAAGTAGAAAAAAGAGATAACACATTTTTTTCTACTTCCACAATTGCCTTCTAGGCTTACCAGTTGCTATGCAATATCCTTCTAAACAGAAGGAATATTAGAAACAGCGTTCTCAGGAGTCTGCCACTAACATCATATGATTAGGGTGTCACTTTAGCAGTAACAGGTTTCAAATGCCACCTCAAGTTCAACAACTGAGGACATGTGCTTTCTTTCTATAATGTACAATAGTGTTGTGCTGAACTTTATAATTGGGTGGAGAATCTGAATGATAGGTACTTAGTTAAAAATAGCTGTTCCTGTTTGATCAGATTGTAAATTGCCAATATTTTGCTTACCCTTTCTGTGAAATAACAAGTGCAATTTCTCTGTAATGCACAGAGGAAGAGGGAAACACAAACCTTTCCATGTACTAAGCCTCATGTACTCAGTCATCAAATACATGGTTTCACTCTTTCCCTTCTGGCATCCTCGATGTGTTCAGACATTCAGACAAGCTGGAATAGACACTGTGAGTTTGAACAGTAATTTACATCATTTTATAGCAACAAGAAAACAAAGAAGTGAGGAGAACCCCCAACCACAACACTAGTAATGGAGTTTGTCTCACCCAGCTTTAAATGTCTATGATGTGGGTGTTTATGAACAAACATAATTTCTGTACTTCACTCCCTGCACTATCTAAAAGCAGAAGCAAAATAGTTCTAACAGCTGTATTTTGTTAAAACATTAATTCCAAAGTTCATAATGTGTGATACCTGTACCTTGCAGTGAATAAAAGTAGGATGTCATTATGAAAATAAAGAAAATAAAAGGAAAGTTAATTAAAATTTAATGCTATGAGTTTCTAAAATCATTATGTTGGCTTTCTCCTTCATGATCTGTCTGGTTCTTAAGTCAGTTTTGCTGTTTGGTGCAGCACATAGTTGAGACAATAGAAAGAAATTGAGACAATGCAATTTTAGGATTCTGCTTGTTGGTGATTGTACCAGCAAACAATTTTTAACAAGCAAAAATAGGTTTGTTTACATTCTTCTCAAGTCCCTTTTTCTTTTTATGATTATGTGAATTATAAAGAAGATAGTGAACATAACGATGCTGAAATTAGAAAAAGAAATATCATTGTGAAATACAAATTCTGGAAAATCTTAATCCTTATGATAACTGAGCAAAAAAGACAGCTTTTGTTTAAAACAAGGAAAACTAATACTTATGAGAATGATGTTTGATATGAAGATTAAAATAAGCAAAAAAGCAGATCACAGCAGCACCTATAATTAATTTAAACAGGTGTATTTTCGAAACTTTATGCATCATATCTCCATTCACATCAAATTCAGTGCTACTTATGCAACTTTAAACTTCACATCTGACTTTGAAATTCTTCCTCCCTGAGGGAATATATAATTTAAAAACTTTGAAAGTGTTTCATGCGCAGCTGTACAATACCTGGTTTGTAAAGTTACTTTTCAACTCATAATTTCTGTAACCTCTTTTCACTAGTCTGTCTCTAAAACCTGGTCTATAAGTAAATGTTTTAGAATAGCAGTAAACTATATTATTTAGATTTGGCTCATTTCATCTACAGATTAAATTTATTGCACTTATCTGTAATGCATGTTTTTATATGAGTTTTACAGAAATGATTGCATAAAATAGTTGTCTGTGTTAATGGGGGACAGGACTTGGTGACCCAGGAGATCTCCGGCAGTCATATACTAATATAAGGGTATTGCAATGCTTTTTCTCTTATAGAGTGAGCATCTATGAGAGCTATGTTTTACAATAATTTACACATCTGACAAACTGCTATTACTTAATTGTTTCCCATTACTTCTCTGTCCTAGTGAGCCACCTATATCCAGTCCATAATTTCATGAACTGGCCATATTAAAACTGGCTTCACATTGGAGATAATTAAGATTCTCAAGAAATGGGTGGAGCTTATCTATGGAATACAAGCAGTGACTCTGAGAGATCATAGGTTGGCTAAGATCAAAGGCTTGTCTTAATGATAATGAAAAATTGACTCATCAAAGCTTTGTTTAATCTTTAAACTTGCAAAAATATCAGCTCATTCAGCATTGGGGGGAGTGAGGGAAGAGGATTGGAGAGGGGAGAGAGAAAGGGAGAGAAGGGGAAAGGGGAGAGAAGACAGAATATCTCTCTAGGTGGAAACAAGAAGATAAGAGGGAAACCTATCTTAGTATAGGATCTAAAGTGTTTACTGATATTTTCTTGCCAATATAGAGCTTCTAGAATTGTACATTAGAGAGGGAGAAGACTGTAGTTCAATGACTTCATTTAAACACTGACTAAGAATACCAATCTGCTCCACTTAAGAAACATCACCAAAGTGAAGCAGATAGAAAGTCTGTGTAGCAGAAGAAGCCAACTTCCCTCACTCTGGTAGTTGCATATCAAAACTGTTGCATAATTGAGAGATACATATTGCACTCCTTGGAGAGACATGAGTTTTATGTTACAGAGGAGACTGGAGATGATGGTTCTGCAAGGATCTTGAGACTCCAGGGCTGGCTTTTGGCTACATTTCAGAAAAGCTACCAAAGCCTGTCATCAGCAATCTTGTTTACTCCCACACCCAGGAATGTAGGTCTAGAAGAAAGTCTGTATTTGAATTGCTTATGAACTCCATATGACTGGAGAGCCAGTAGCTGGCCTCACTTTCAGATAGTCAGCCCTCTGAGTGGGAGTTTCAATGAGAAAACAGAGCAAGGGAAAACATGCATAAAATCTAAGCTTCTTCCATGCTTTAGAAAGCAGGATCACATTCCATTCTGTCATAAGGATTGGATGCAATAACCTACCCATCCACTCATCCACCCACCTTAACCTGGTGATTTTATTCTTGCTAGTTTTCTTCAACTTGCAGTACTGGCTTGCCTTTGTTAATGTTATAGATATTGAATAGCCTAAATTAATAGAATAATGAATAAAACTGCTATTCAGCATTGTACAGTTATTGACAACTTAGCTATAGACATACAGCACAAAGGTGAGGAAAACTTGCAAGAGGAGATGGTCAGTTGGCTTCTACCATCTGCGCTTTACTAAACAAATCCTTGGGTAAAAAACTATGAGAGTACATTGCAGATCAATTCCCCCTCCGTACTCAAGTGACTATAAAAATAGTGTATTAAACAAGCTTAATAAAACTGGCATGAAATGAGGCACTGCAGGAACAGCAAAGTGATACACAAAGTGTGTGATACAGTGTGATAGTTTTAGGAAACTATATTTAACAGAGTAAGCTCTGACAAGCATTAGCCAGTTTCTCTCCTTCTCTTGTGTAGAGTCCAGCTTAACTGTCAGGACTGACACCAACATAATCCTGCGTGATCTAGATGACAGTGGAGCATGGGGGGTTATTCTAAATCCAGGGCAATATGGTATCATATTTTTAGCATGTAACTAATAAGAAGGTAATGTCAGTATTTCATAATTATAAGGCTTTAATAGAGGAACAGATATACTAACATTAAAAAGCTTGAAAGAGGAGGAGGGACCTTTGTGTTTCTTAGACTGCTAATTGTCAAAGTTAACAACACAATGGGAGCTGGTCTACACTAGATTTTTCTTGAGCTGGCAGGATAATGGATGTTAGCCCATTCTTTAAATGGCCAAATCATAGGGTAGAGGGGACACAGCTTTCCTCCACTTTGTAATACATTCTCCTTGATGTATAACAGCAAACAAATATTGAATAAAACCATAGGTCATGTTGTATATCTTCCAGTAATTCAGGGATTGTTCTTCAGTCAAGAGTTATCAAGCTGCTTTCAAAAATGTAGAGTGAAAAATTTTCAAAAGTACATTGAGCCATTTCTTAATAAAGTAATCAGCAGCGTTGTTTTTTATTTTGTTTGATGTGCTAACTTTCCTGTTTTCATTTTCTTTCAAGAAGGCTGAGTAGCAACGATACAGTGCGTATGCTGAATATAAAAATCCACACTCAAAAGGTCTATTAGGTACTGAGGACTTTGCATTTAATACCAACAGGCTTGGGAAGACATAATACCCAATGCCAGCAGTATTAATTAATAGTGGTGGCCTGAGCAGGCCGGTGATTGGAGCTGCTATCTTGGACAAGAATAGTCTCCATAAATGGGCTTAAGCGCTACAAACCCTTTGCACTACTCAATGCCACTTAGAAGGTGTATTATGCCTAAGCAAACAAAATGAGTGATAACACTCCTGTCTCTACTGACCTACATAATAAAATGTGTACTTGCAGGATTCCAATCAATTACTTTGCTAACCCAGCTGGCTCTTCCATTCTCAATCAATGAGATCACAGATGAAGCACTCATTCCCTGTTTCCTTGGTCTGAATGAATATGGATTCGCTCATGAACTCCACACACTTTTTGCTGTAAGGGCAGCGTAAAGGAAAAGCTGTTTCTCAACTTAGCAGACTGGTGACAAAGTGCTAAAGTACCTAGCCATTTTCCAGTGAGGCCAACAGAAACTTTTCTACTTGTTTTAATTAACACACTACCAGTCATTTGTCTGAGATAAAGAATGAAGTTACAGATTGCTCATGTGCATCTGGAGTATGAAGGCCTCAAATTTCAGAGAACTGGTGATTTTCTTTAAACTATAACAAAGTTAGGACCCTGCCAAAAAATATAGAAAAGGTTAGGTCTACCATCTGTGGTGTCAAGGAAGAAAAAAGGGTATTAACAAGCTCTCAACAAGGTTGTATACTGATGGCAACCTTCCCATGTCCTTTACTGAGCTACCAAAAACTTTCTTTTTTTTTCCCTTTTAAGAGTTTTGAGCTTTAAAACAATCACGCAGGAAATTTCAAAAGTAAATATATTTTTGCAAGAGTCAGTTAACAGTCAGTATTAGACACCTAAATCTACACTTTAGGATTTGAGTATACCTGACCTGGTTTTCAGAAATGCTGAACATCAACAACTCTCAGTGTCATCAGCATTAATAAACAGCTGAAAATCAAATAAATAAATACCACCACCACCCTCCAAAAGAAACCCACACAAGCAACGTATTAAGTAAGTGTTTATACAAAGCACTGCATCATTAGCAATGAATCTCCTGAAAGAATGGAAGGTTTTCTTTTAGTTACGCATTTACCTACCCTTGCAAGAGTCCAGTACACTTAAGAAAGTGGCGGAATGTTTCTCTGCTCATGAGGAGCTAACCAACTAAATGTAGACATAATCACAAAAGAAATACTGGGTCCTAGCACTGATAACACACTAAGAAATTTAAATGTTGTTTGTCACATCTGGGGATTAACAGCCTAACCATTTAAGTTAACATTATACAAGCACCCAGCCAGAACCCCAAAAGCTGTACACGATTTGGTAAGTATTACATACTTTCAACATGAAAATTACATCAGCAATAACCTCTTTTAATTAGGCTTTCTTTAATGCATGGTTGGAAATTGGATTTTGGCTGTGTTCATCAGTCTTGAAAACAAGAAATCCTTAAATGTAGTCAGAAAGCCGTTAGAAAGACATAACAGAACTTGAATCAATTTGATAATATTCCACTGTGGGCTATTCTTGTCTTCCATTTTAAGCCCTAATAAGGTCAGCATGATTCTACTGCTCATAAGGTTGCATTACCCAGGGCAGGATTTTTATAGAGGCTTTAGGATATCCTATCTAAAAAAACAAGCAGATTTTCAAAAAATGTTTTGTACTCAGAAACAGACACAGAAGGCCGAAGACGTTCACAGGGCACAAAGATATTGAACCATATAGTATGAAGACTAAAAGGAAACACACCATCCCAAGTTGTCACGTGGATTTGTGAGAAATCATTAAGCAGACGTAAAGTTCTCTCTGACACTGTTTTTTTAAACTACTTCCTAAATCCTATTCAGTACAAACATATTGGAATTATCTGCAAAATGGTAGTTTATGCGAGCATAGGGAAAAAATTTCTATTTTTATTATGTTTCAAAAAAATCTTTATTTTACATGATCTAAATTTCCGGCCTCAACTTAATAGTATCCATTAACACTCTTACAAATCACCCAAATTAATAGCTGCAGATTCCATAGAATCATCTCCTCTATTTGAAAAGAAAAATGCTTTTTTCTGACACTCAAATAGTATGTTAATTTTAACTTATTCAGTCTGAAAAAGAGAGACAAATATAGGTAGAGTAAGGAAAAATAACTAGCAATTAGATGAAGTGGGTAAATGGATGAGTTTTTACTTGATATATTTATATTTTATTTGATATATTTATAGCATATGTGTTTTGTAAACAGTGCCAAGAACTCGTGAATAAGATGAACGTATTCAACTGTCTACATAAGAATGGGTTTCCAAAGCAAAGAAACTGAAGTCATCCACGCATAGATCACAGAACAAAAAAATTACTTTTTTTTGGCAAGACATTTTTAGCACAAGTACCTGATGATAAAGACAATACTCCCCAGGAACTCTTGCTTTCAGCCCAAGAAGAAAAAGACTAGATATCTCTATGCTAGCCACTGAAATCTGACAAACTGATCAAACTGCCTGCAGCGTATTCGTGTCAGTCAGCAGTATGAATGTGTGAAAAACCTTAAGATAGAAAGAATAAGTAAAATGGAGCAAAAGAATTGGCGTTTCAGTGATGTCTGAAGCTCAACTGTTAGAACAGGAAAGTTAGGGAGGGGAAAGACTTCATTGTGCAATTCACCTATCTCAAGAGTGTTGCTGTAGACATAGGCCATATAGTTATTCTGGTTTTGTGTATAACCAAATTCAGGGTAGGTGTAATCCCAACTGATTGCCATTAGATGTTACTGTGCTTATTCAAAGTATATGCTGAAGAAAGTAATGTCACACTAAAAGCATCTGCCTGTGTGGACAGTGACCTGTTTTAGAGAGAGTTCAAGAAGTTTGTAGGAGTGCACACATCTTGCCTATGGTGGTAAGGAATGACCTCAGTGATCAATACCTATGTTACAGGAGTTCATGGAGCAGCTAATACTCAGCATGATATAAAGGGTTTTATATGTGATTTAATATCCTACTACAGCCTCTTTGAGATCTTAAAGTAAAAACTTCATACATAATTTAAGTATTTTATCATTTTTCTGACCTTATAACTATTAGTCCAATCATCTAGTCAGGTAGTTTTTAAAACTAAAGTAGACTTTTCATCTGGGTCAGCTCTTTGAACCCACAATCTGTTTGGTTGTGATTGTCTGTGTTCACACTATTTGTCTGATCCATCCTTATTATCCGCCACCTCAGCAACTGAATAAGCATTTTAGAAGCCTAGGTAACAGTTTCATATCAGACAATTATTTTTACTGACTGCTCATTTCAGTCAAGTAATCATTTTAGAATTTGTTAACGATTGTCTTCTATCTTTTTATAGCGAAAGCAAAGGGCAGAGTGGATCTGAAATGTGTAAATATCAGATAGGCAGCTTTTAAATGTAAAATGAGATTTGTCCAAAAGAATCAAGGAAACCACAAAGCCACAATCAACGTCATGAAAAAGGTACAAATTAACGTTAAGCTCTATAATTACTTTACAATTTAGAGGCCTCATATATATGCAGAAAATATGCCTTTGTAATGTGGTTGAAATGATATTTCTGAAAACAGATGCTTTCTCCTGCCATCTGTGATAAGCCTGTTTGTACCCCAGCCTTCTTATTTGTTTAGAAGCCAGAATAAATAAAATAAAAATGTCTCCTGAAAAGTACTGGCAAAATAATTGCAGTTCATTAATTTTCATACCACGTCATCTTCCCATGTCAATACATAGCACATTTTTCTCTCTTTCAATAATAAGCTTATGATAATTTTATTTTATTAGCAATTAAAAAAAAATAAAAA
Organism: Charadrius vociferus; assembly: GCF_000708025.1. Classification (NCBI taxonomy): domain Eukaryota; kingdom Metazoa; phylum Chordata; class Aves; order Charadriiformes; family Charadriidae; genus Charadrius; species Charadrius vociferus. The sequence continues at coordinate 651,571 of NW_009647212.1, forward strand.
AAGTTTCCTCATCCTTTCTAGATGGACTGCTTAACAGACTGGAGGACTCCTCAGCTAAGAGCTGTGAGAACTTTGTGGGCGCTTTCTGGCCATGTGAACCCAGACAAACCTATGGCCAAGAAAGTCTTGAGAAGCAATTACCATGGAGGGGCTGGTCATGACAGCCAAGAAAAGGCTGGTGTGGGACAAAGGTAGAGCTTTCAAATCTGTGTTCTTTGCTTCAGGCGTTGGCCAGAAGAATTTACTGAAGGTGTTAGCATATGCTCTAAATTTTGGTCTTAGAGTCAGAATTTTCTTATTTGCTACAAAACTGTGTACTGTAAACTATTTTTTCAGTCTATCAGTGCATGCAAAAGTGTCCTGATCTGCTACTTATGAATATCTTTTTATATGTATAGGTAACTATATAACATTCAACACAGTCACCAGCTGATATTTGTATCTGTCTATATCTGTATCTATATCCATATCTATATATTTATACCTATATCTGTATCTATATCTACATCTCTCGCAGCTGCACTGACTCTCTGTGTATTGAGTGGGTTTGAGAAATATTGGCTCATAACCCATTTTGTTAAACCAGCTTTTATAATCTGGATAGAAAATTTAACCAGCTTTGATGTGTAATGGATCTTTGTACGTGGATGTGCCAGCTATGTTTTGTCCTGCAATGATGTGATTTTTTTTTCTTTTCTTCTGCATCCTTTGCCTTTCCGCAATGATATCTTATTTGAAATGAGGACAAAAGAAGCAATAAAAAGGATAACAGTAAACTTCTGCCTCAACCAGAGATAAACAGACATTCCAGAGAGAAGAGAATTTGCCCATGAGTTTAATGGTTCAGAACACTGGGACTAAATATAAAGTTTATTTCTGTCTTTCCAAGTTCTGTCTGCAGACTGCGGAGAATGACACTGTAACGTGTTCTGATTTAGTGGTTATTTTATGGCTAGGACACTACAGTGTCCCTGAGTCTTTTTATGACTAGAAAACCAGTGTGTTCCTTAGTCTTTTCACCTTGTTATAGACAGAAATAATTGCCCTGAAAAAAGATGGTAAGAAGACTATCAGAGTTTCAAAATATAAAGGTTGGAAAATATTTCATTTCTTTCAAAACTACTACTGTCTTCCCACTGAACTTTACAACAGCTGAAAAAAAAAAAGAAGGTACTATGCAAACCAGTATGTCTTTGAAAATATTGGTAGGTCATTAATATTTTTAAAACATTTTAGAACACTCTTACTGAAAGGTAATGGTAAAGCTCTTACCATTTAGTTATAGTTTAGATGTTTTTTTTTTTCCTTCCCTTACATTTATTTTGGACTCTGAAGCGTATATTCAGATCACTTTCTCAAGGGTGGTTTAACTCCACAGTAAGACAGATAGTGCAATTAAAAATTATTTTCTTTGAGAAACCTATTAAAACTGAAGTCTGCAGTGTGTGTTTATGGCATATCATAAAGTTGGTTTTGTGCAAGCTTGGAAAGTAATATCATATGTAAATAGTAAAGATGAAAAAAAAAAAAAAGCCTGGAACTTTCACATATAAATTCTAAATTAAGGTTTTCTCAATAAAAACAGATTAAATCCAGAAAGTTTAAATACAGATTGCCAGCATAACAACTGCTGTGGACTCTACGAAGGGTTGTGCCAATGGCAGAAATAAAAAAAAACTTGAAAGCATTTGTGTTCTTGTTATAAGAAAGTATTTTGGGACAATATAGTGTTGTTGTTATATGGCAAACATTAAATAAAAACATTTGCAGCGTCATTCTCAGAAGCTTGCAAACCAAATTTGGGGGAACAGAACTAAGCAAGTGCTTATAACAAGTGCATTAATTCGTAGTTTGTACAGATCTATGATAAGTGATCTTGTAAATGATTATCTATTTTGATTTAAGGGCACTGAAGACCATGCAGATTTCTTCATAGCACAAAATCTGAAGCATTTAATATTCATCTAATTAGATTATGAAGACTGATTCTTTTATTTATTTACCGATCCTCCTAAAGTTAGCAAGATGGAATAGCCAGCTGAAAGAATAGCCATTCCATCTTAACAACACAACAAGCAGACCTTATTTGGATAGATTCATAAAGCTACACTTGGCAAAACTTGTCTATAAATACTCCAATACAGTATCACAGAACGACAGAATCATAGAATAGTTAGAGCTGGAAGGGACCTTGAAGATCATCTTGTTCCACCTCCCCAGCCATGGGCAGGGACACCTCCCACTAGACCAGGTTGCTCAAAGCCCCATCCAGCCTGACCTTGAAAGCCTCCAGGGATGGGGCATCCACTTCTCTGGGCAACCTGTTCTAGTGCCTCACCACCCCCACAGCAAAGAATTTCTTCCCAGTACCTAATCTAAATCTCCTCTCTTTCAGTTTAATGCTGTTACACCTCATCCTACCACAATACTCTCTGATAAAGAGTCCCTCTCCATCTTTCCTGTAGGCCCCTTTAGGTACTAGAAGGCTGCTATAAGGTCTCCCTGCAGCCTTCTCTTCTCCAGGCTGAACTGCCCCAACTCTTTCATCCTGTCTTCATAAAAGAGGTGCTCCAGCCCTCTGATCATCTTTGTGGCCCTCCTCTGACTTGCTCCAACAGGTCCATGTCCTTCTTATGTTGAGGGCTCCAGAGCTGGATGCAGTACTCCAGGTGGGATCTCAAGAGAGCAGAGTAGAGGGGCAGAATCATCTCCCTTGATCTGCTGGCCACACTTTTGATGCAGCCCATCTGCATCTGTTGATTCTTGTTTTGATGCAGTATCATAGTCTCCAGACCTCGTTTTTATAATAAAGATTGAAAAAATTATTTAATTTTTCATTTCAAAAATCTTCGCAGTATACTCCAATTAGTTTAATCCGTTCTTTTCTATATAGAAGTACTGATATGAACATGTAGGAATCACAGTTTAAAAAGCAGAAAAATCTAGTTTTGCCTGTATTCTGTCTCTGTGTGGAAAGGTTGATTTATCACTGTGGAGTACCTTAGTGTCATATTGGCATACATGGATCCATCCTGGCAATGATATCTCAGTAAGTATGTGTTTGCATGTGAGACTATGTGTGCATATTCATATATGCATATAGATATACTCACATATGTATATATATTTACATACACACATATCTATGCTGAGTTGGAATAGTTACAAGAGGCAGAATATGAAGTCTTCAGTTTTTAAAATCTTTCAACATTTTATAAGATGCTCTACTGAAATTTTCAAAATAACAATTATTATATGGATTTTTTTGGCAACAAGCAGGGAATGTAAGTAAAAGTTCTTTACCAATAAATACCTTCAGCTCCCTTTTTTCTTATACATTATTGTTTACTGTTTCTAATGTTGCACTGACCATAACATTGTTAGTGGCCAAACTAAAATGCAGTTTTTAAGTCTTCTTTCTTATGTCATCCATTTGTAAGGGTTGAGGGGCAATAAGAAAAAAAGAAAATAACAGTCTGTTTTGGGTGGGTATATTTTAATGAAACAACAATGGCATAAGAAAAATTATAGCAGGCTTGGAATCTTATTAAAGAAGATCCAGCTGAGATTATTGGACAGAGTGCAGGAGATCAAGGTCAAAGAGAAAGACAACTGATTTATGAACAAAAGTTGATTCTATTTTTCTAGATATAAATGGGACTTATTTTATAAGGTACATGCTTATGTGTGTGTGTAGTTTTTAGATAGAGCAGATATATATAGTGGAGAAAAATATCCCAATGCATTTTAAGGTATTTTCTCTTCATCTCACCCCATTTGGCTGGGTCTAAAATAATTTTGATGTACATATTGTGAGAAAAATGTTCTACAATATACGATGCTGTCAGAATGGAGAAAAATTATGAAGTTTTCAGAAAACAGAAATTCTATCTCTAGCTTTAACTGATTACTGCATCTAGGTGATTCAGAAAAGTATACTTTCATAGGTATTGGCATGAACAAGGTAACATGAAAGCTGGCAATTCCCTAAGCACTTTAATGGAGCTACGTTGGCACTCACTGAGATTTAACTGGTATAGTGTACGCATACAAATATTCAGAGACAGCATATGAAGTATATGAGGAACATATGAATAGTTACTGTGATTACAGTAGATTGAAACACGTAGACTTTCCTTTACCAAAACAAGGATGACAGAGTTGCTTACCAATATTGAAAAAACTACAGGGGAACTCAGGGAAATTTTTCATTTGTGCAGGAAGAAGGAGCTGGGTCATTCTGTGTTTGCCCATACTGTAGCTGCTGGGTAGGTACAGAGACCTATACAGGGAAGGATCTTCTTAGGCAGTCCTGGAGAATAGGTCCACCACTGACACTGTCTGCCCTAGCATATGTAGATGCAGAACTATAATTCTGCCTCCCTTATTCATGCATTCTATGTACACAGGCATATTCACAAAAGTTAGTACATTTTAAGAGGAAGGTAGAAAACTTGAATTTAACACAATAACCAGAATCATTACTTGAGCCCTCTGTAAGGAAAACAAGCTGAATAATTCTGCTGGGAAAATAAACAAACTGATTGTAATCTTATAATTTTAGTTCTCCCCAGCTATCTCCTGTAGCTGTCTACACATTCATTATTAAACACACATTAATAGCTAAAGCATTCTTTTTAACAACAGCTGTAACATGAAATATTAGGCCGATGCTTTTTCCCCCTAGTGTTGACATCAGATTTTTTGTACAACATACTGCAGGAGAGAAATGGAAGAATGACCTCAATCAAATTTGAAATTCAGAACTCTCCTGGATCAAATTTGAAATTCAGAACTCTGTGCCATCTTAAGTTACCTGCCTGAGTCTGCGCACGGAAAGGTGTGATTGTCTGTGTGTATGCCTGTGTGTTCACGTCTGTATCTCTGTGCATAAATAGGTTTCAGCTTGTATATGTCTATACTCTGACCTGATATAATTAGCAAACTCCAGCCTAATTTCATGTGTAAGCATAATGCCCAAGCCACTTAAGTTCACCATTTCAGCTGATCTTATTGTCTTGGGAATAACACTTCTCTAACATCATCTGGAGAGCATCTGGCCAGCATAATGTGGGCACACACCTATGCACACATTTTTGTAGACTCGCCCTAGAATCTCGATTCTGCTCTTGTCATGTGAATCTAAAAATATTTCCCTCATGCAAAGGTAAGTTGGGATTTTTTTCCACTTGTTTTTGTGGTGAATTGTACCTCATACATACTTATTTTTTTCTCACAAACAAGAAGCTCCTTGACCTTTCCAGCTGTATTGTGTACTTACCTGGACCTTGGAGCTTCCACGTGATAACATCCAGATTGTTTCTTGAGGTCTTGTTTTTTCAGGTGAACTTTCACTTCGTATTACTTAATTCCATCCCATTTCTACTGTCCTTTGGTTCTTCCTGCATATCACTCCTGTACAGTACTCTATAAGTGTTAGTCAGCATCCAGTATGATCCTTGAAAGTTCATTTAGTAACCTCATCAAACTCATTAATACCACTTAGTGACTGTTATTCAATTACTTTGTCTCTAATTACTTAGATGCTTAATGTTTACTGATATGCTAAGAGCTGAAAGCCTTTTTTTTTTTTGAGATTTTAAGTGTTAATTCGTAGGTGTGGTCAGTTAGCCTTGGCAAACAGCAAAATGTTCACCCAACCACTCACACGCTCCCTCCGCCCCCTCAACGGGACATGGGGAGAAAAGAGGATGAGAAAGGCCGTGGATTGAGAAAAAAACAAGGACATTCCTTACAATTTACTATCACGGGCAAACCAGACTAATTAATTTAATTTATTGCTGATTTGGGTAGTGAGAAGCAAGAACATAAACATTAAATCAACATATTTCTTCCCACTTTTTCCCGGTCCTTCCTTCCACACTGCTCTCACCACTCTGAGCAGCACAGTGGGGATGCGTGTATGGTTTGGATTTGTTACAGTCAGTACATAGCAGTTTCTCTCTGATGCTCCTTCCTCCTCAGACTTTTCCTCTGCTCTCATGTGGGCTCTCCATGGGCCACAGTTCCTTCAGGAACATCGAACTGCTCCAGCATGACTCCTCCCCAGGCCACAGTAGATACCTACTCTGCCACGGAGCACTTCCTTCTTCTCTGCCCTTGGTATTTCCTCTATTGTTTGCCACTCTTTTTCTTCCCCCCTCCTCTCTCTGTGCAATGTTTTCTACCCTTTCTTAAATACCATTTCCCAGACGTGCCACCAGCTTGGCTGATGGGCTCAGCTGTCTCCTGTAGGAGGTTGATAGTGGAGCCGGCTCGAACAGGCTGTGTCTGGCACAGGGCAGACACTGGCCTCTTCCCACAGAGGCCACATCTGCAGCCCATCTTCTTTCTCCCTCCCGGCTACCAAAACCTTGTCACCTATGCCCAACACATTCGTTTCACATTTTAGAAATATAGTTCCAATACTTAAGATCTTACATTATATTAATTTTATTTCAACTATTTGCTCCTTTTTGGATATTTTTTCACATCAGATAATGAGGCCTTAGATGAAAAATGGAAGAGTTGTTTTAGTACTTTGTAAGAGCTATTCTTTCTAATCTATAGATTTTAGGGCCAACAGGGGACTAAAATTCATCTGGTCTAAGGTCCTGTATAATGCAGACCATAGAGTTTCAGCCATTGTAATTTATTCTGTCTGATCATGATAAATGTTTTTTCACTAAAGCATGTGTGTTAGCTGTGCTTAGAAGCCGTAAAAAAAACCCTGTTGAGCTTAACAGTCATAGCCACTGTCTTCAGTTTGAGGTAAGTGTAAGGAATGACCAAGATCCTTTACAGAATCACATGGCTGAAACCGTAGGCATCATTAACCAATTCCCAGGCATGTGAGAAATCTCAAGTACTAGTTGTGCCATATGTTTTAAGATGCTTGATGGAGCTTCATGCAGAGTGCTTACAATGTCAATTTAAATTAAAGAAAAAAAAAAGTAAAACTTCACAGAAATAGAACGATAAATAATAAAAGCCACCAAACACAACCATGAAAAATTTTGCAGCATGACTGACTGATAAACAATAAGAAAAGTTTTGCATGATGTGTGAAAGGGAATAAAGAAGCCAGTTTGGCTGTTTTCTTCACAAAAATTTTTCCGTGCATTCTTTGTAAGTAAACACCGATGCATGGAAGAAATACTAGATTCTTTTATGCATTTCTTTTTGTGATACAAGTAAACAACTTCTGGACAAAAAAAAATAATGACTTGGGAAAAAATCCCCTTTTTTCCATGCAGCTATAGAGTCTTAATTTATAGACTTTTTAAAAATACAGAGAATCTCATGCTTTTCTGTTTGTGAAAATTCATCATCCTACTACTCAAGTAAACTGGTTCAAGGGAGCTGTGTTGATTTACCGAAGCTCTGACAACATATTGACAATGTCTGTAAGGTATATTCAGTCTCACTCGGAAAGTTCAGTTTATCTGAAGTGAACCTTGGGGTACCAGTCTACTAGCCTATGGTCAGGAACCTGAAGAGATCTTACGTGAAGAAACAGTGCGCGATGACTGTCATCAACTTTTATGTATAGATTTCCCTCCTAATAATCCTAATAATCTAAGGTGTTGAGACTGACTGGTGAACACTCAGACTTCACAGTGGAGTTGCAGTATGTCTGGATCAGATGGTCAGAAGCGCCCCAAGTTCAGTAATTCAGACATTGTTACTAAATGCAGTATAAAGGACAGTAAATTAATTCCCAAGTCCTTTCTTACAATCTGCTGTGCCATATTTTCTGAGGATATTAGAAACATTTTGTCTCACCCTTCAATGGTCGGGCTAGCTCAACAGATGGGCAGTCAAACGCAGCTTAACTGCAGGTTAAAAAGGCAAAAGTCAATAAAGACAAATACGTACAAAGGGCAAAGTTGTTAGCAGAAATGTATTGATGTCCTTCAGTGTCTTGTCCAAGACTTGCTCTATATTTCTCTACTTCTGTCCTTACAGGAAGGAGTCGCTCAAGCCCACATACAGAAAATAAACAGAGCAGTTACCACCCAAATCTCACTGTTTCCCTCAAATCAACAGCTGCTTTTCGGAACATGTTGCTTTTGTCAAGTGAGGCTGTGGTTTAATTCCAGAGGCTTGCCTGGGAGTGAAGAAAGCACAGCCAAAGCCACCAGCAGTGTGATTCAACTTTCAGCAGCCCAGAGTTAAGCCTCTGGAATTGTTACCCCCTAAAGGAAGATAAAAGCCCAGGCAGGGGAATTAGTGTGAACTTGCACTGTTAAACAGACACGTATATCACGGAGAAGGATGCCTGCTCTCTTTTTGCTGCTACTTACTATTGCTCTGAGTAATGATACTAAAGAGCTAACTGCTAAGACAAAGGGAAAAGGAAATGAGAAAATAGGGGGGATTAATAAAAAATCAGGGATGGAAAAATATAGGTTTCTTGCAACAAATAGTCAAAAAATATGTACATAAGAAAGAGCTAGAAACACAGCTACTATAGGAATCACTCTTGCAAGCCAAGGTATTACATAGGATTATAAGAGGTTTTTTTCCCTGCAGGCTGTGGTAATTTATAAGATTCCGTTTTGATTTTCATTAAAATGAAGAGGAGAGGCTGTATTTTAAATACAATAAAGCGTACAGTCTGAAAGATTGCTACTGGGAATTTGCACTCAGAGGAGAGGGAAAGCACTCTGTTCAAACACAAGGTCTGGGCACTGAAATGTAAGTTTCTTTGATTGTCCTTGTATCTTGACACTAAAGCAGAAATCGAGAGGGATTTTCAAAGAAGCGTAAATGTACTCAAACCTCAATGACTTTTAATACGATTTTCATGTCAACAGCCTTGGTGTCTTTTGAAAATCTTCACCTGGAAGACTATTGGAAATTGGTATGGCCTTAGGGCTTCACTTATTCATACTTTGCTGCTTTTGTCCCTTGTGTGGTGTGTTTTTTTTTTGTAAATAGAACTCTTTTATTCCACATCTGTTGGGGGTGGGAGAGATAGGAGGGGAAGGAAGAAGAACCTTCTCCACTAGATTTATGCAAAGAAATAGGGTCAATATTATAAGCAGGGGAAAAGTTTTAAAGGATATTTACAGTACTGGATTTCCAGAAATATTTAAATACAAAGTAAATCAGCTTCTTATCCACTGTACACTTTGCAGATGTTAATACCTGACAATTTTGAAATTGATGCATGACTTAATCTAAATCAGTTTACTGACATATTTTGAAAAGAAGATTCACCCTGCCTCTTTAATTTCCAGTGACTACTCCCTATTTGGAATGGTTTATTTCCAATAAATAATTTCATAAATAGAAGCAGATCATTATGGAGACAAAGGGAATGATTATTTTATTGACAGCTTGGATTAAGTTAATTTATGTATGTATGTATTTATTTTTCTGCCCAAAATTTAATTTTCAGATTTGTTTTGCAGTCTGCTTTAAGATTCTTTTCTCCCCAGTGACCATGATGATGTCTCTAGGAATCATTTTACTCTGTTGTCTTAATTGTTTAAGCTTGTAATATTTTGTATTCTGCTAGTGCACAATATTTTCAGACTGGCAACCTGTCACTAGTGGGTTCCCCCAGGGATTGACACTGGGTCCAGTGCTGTTTAATATCTTCATAATTGATTTGGATGGTGGGAGGAAGCGTACCTTGACAAAGTTTGTTGATGATACCAAACTGAGTGGGGAAGTGGACACTTCAGAAGGGAGAGCCACCCTGCAGGAAGACCTGGATAGACTGGGAGAGTGGGCTAACAAGAACCTTATGAAGTTCAACAAGGAGAAAGGAGAAAGTAAAAAGCCAAAAGAAAGAAAAGGAAAGGGGAAAAGGATGAGGAAAGGAGAAAGGGAAGAGGAAAGGATCCAGAGATTTTATTTAAATTTCTATAGAGTACCAAGTTTACTACAGCTAGAGAACAAAAAGTTCTAAATAAAGGAAGTGAACATTCATTTAGGCTCATTACACTTGGTAATAAAATGTAGTATCAATCATTAGGAGACAGATGGATTAAAGGGAGCTTTTGAGAATCCTGCACAAAATTTCTTCATCTCCTAATGGGGACAGAATGGAGACGACAGGCCTATGTGGGCACAGAGAATCCATCTTAATATCTTCCTTCCTCTTTCCAAACCCTGGAAACAAGCTTCGATTGTGAGAAGAAATAAGGATAAACAAAATAGCCTGTTTCTACTTTGTTTTTGAAGTGAAAAGTAGACTTCAGCACTTCACATTTCCTTGTAGGTTTGGATATCATTGTCCGCATCATAAGATATTCTGTACATCTTTCCCATAGTTTGCCCTTATCCTCACCTCATACAAAATCAGCTAAAACCCCTTTCATGGCACTACTGATGGGGTTTTACGAAGTTCATAACTTCCAAAACCCTTTAATACAGAATATTCTGATGTACAGGATCTATCAAACAGATTAGTGAAGAGAGGCAGAGAGGGTGCATTTGGGAAAGACAGATCTTTGAAAACACAGAGCAACTGTGAGTGTGTTCAGTTCTTTGGCCAAAATGCTTGATTTTCAAAGTCTTAGAAAAGCTTCCTTGAGGGATATGAATTTTACAAGAGCTACCATATATCACTGTATTTGTTTCTTTGACAGACTTCCTCTTTTTTTCAGCTCATTAATACCGTTGTCAATGGGTGATTTAATCACTAATATGTAGGGGAGATTTGCTTTCCTCTGTCTTTGGAATGGCTTCTTAATGCTCATATCTTAAAAGTATTTGCCAACTTTAATTCAACCACAGTCCCTAGTATATCCAAATAGTTTTTAGATACAATACATTGTTCCTAATGTGCTTTCTAATCATTGCTCAGCTTATGTCAGGAGCAAAGGATATGAAAGATATTGGCCCCAGATGTCTACTGTTCCAGCATTAGCTATAATTTACTAAATCAGCTTAGGGTAAATACTCTAGTACCCAGTAAATTTTGTTTAATATATAGCAGGCTAAACTAAGCACAAGGTATGCGTGCACTCAGCTGATGTAGATCAGCAATTCTTGCTGCTGCAACTCTTCTGCAAGGTATGTTGAATAAATATGATTTCTTCTCTATCATTCTTTTTTGTTTCTTGGCTCTGTATTTGTAGAAGATTCATAAATAACCATTTCTCATGCATACCAGATTGCTTTCCAGATTCAGTTACAGGATATTTTATATTTTGTTCTGGCCTATTTACTTTTCTGAATGCCTTTTGGAACCTTATTATAACATTTTCCCTAGTAGGTGATTAATTGAGGTTCCTCAATAAAGTTGAGGTCAAATCAAAAGAATGAAGTTTTCTCTCAGTGAAGTCCTGATTTTATGATTCCCATTTCTGATGCTCATAAGGAAGCCAGTTCACTTTGTAAAAGAGTTTGGGGGATGAGTGGTATATTTTCTTCTATTTTTTCTAACAATAAGAGCCTTAAAAGTAATGTGCTGAGACTTCAGAAGAAAAACAGTTCATGACAGAAACAGGGTAGAAGAAACTACATGCAACAGATCTCCACAAATAGCGGGTAGTTGTTTATGTTGCTACCACCTCTCGGCCTGCTATTAAATCTTTAGGTGTTTTATTTTAATACTGTTCTGGAAGTAAGAACTTGAACTGAAGTCTTTTCCCTGGGTAACTGGTCTAAGAGTTAAGTTAATGAATAATTCATGCATATTCTTTTCTTCTCTCTAGCCTAAATACTTGGTCATTTCATGAAAACAGGATTAAATACATCAGGGAAAAATAAAAATTCCCTAATCTATGAAAATATATCACATTTAATATTTTTCCATGGAAGTGAAGTCAAATCCTGTCATGCAGAACAAATTTGCACTTCCTGGGACAAGAAATCAATGAAATAATGAATAGTGGATACCACATTTTCATTGCCTTTGGCACTTAACCTGCGAACAAGCAGACGTCTGTGTATCCCGTTTGTGGGGTAAGAACCTTCTTACAGCAATGAATAAGCTGCCATAGTATTCAAAGCAGTTGAGCTTAATGCATCCTCTTCTGACGTTATCCTGTTGACTTTCTTGGGTGTCCCACTACAATTAGTGGGCTAGCTTTCCTGTCTCTGGCTCCCAGATGCTTTATTCCTTCTAGGCATGAAGCTAAGAGGTAAGCACCTCACTCAAGCACACAGATGCTTAGAATTAAAGAGACTAGAGACTGGGTGCTACAAAATCAGTCTTGCAATATTTTGTTCTTTTCTTAATCTACTTCTCAGATTCTCTCTTGACTTAATTCAGAGAGAATAGTTCTTCCCTACTTTTCAAGTGATAAACATCTGCAAGATGTCCTGATGCACCCTCTTTGGGTGCATATAAGTGTCTTATTGTAAGATGTACTGGATCTACTCAGAAGGACAATACTAAGATAGAAGAGAATCTTAGCACTTTCCACAGGGAACTCACTTGCTGATGTATCAAAAAGGCATCTAGCATATACTCAGTTTATCAATTTTTAGAAAACTAACGAACACAAAAAAGAGGTGGATTCCCCTCAGTAGGACATCAGGCATCAAGAATTCTTCAAATAAGGAGATAAATAATCCATCTGGTATGCGCTTTCTAAAGAGAGAATTGTCTGTTTCTCTATAAATTTATGCAGGTAATCCATTACAGTCCATTAGTAAAAATACTCATGATTTATGTAGTCTTACTGTTATTGCTATTGCTGCTGTTATTGCTGTTACTATTACTGCTACTGGTACCATTACTGTTGCTATTATTTGAGTTATTAATGTCTCATCTTACAGTCATGAACCAGGATCTTATTGCCCTATTTTCATTTTCTGGTTTACAGCTGAGACTTATTTTTTGTACCCTTTAATATCTTGCATACATTGTCTGAAATTCACTTTTTGCCTACCTATGAAGCAATGAGGATTGCCAAATTTGGCACAGAATCTTTCAGTCTCTTAGAACAGGAAGTCTTCTAAGAGGAAACTGCCTCTCCCTCCCTTTCTCATACACATGTTCATTCACACATACATATATAACTGGAAACAAAAATGATGTTCAAAGAATGTTTGAGGTGGCTACAGAAAACAATGAATGAAAAGAAGTGTAAGTCAAGGGTGAAAGGTACCATATGTCCTCAAAAGCCTTAGCACAATGGGGAACCACCTAAATAGCTTTTTTAATGCACCCTGTCACGACTAGGTATTGATGGACATATGGCACATTTCACCCTGAACTGTGAATTTCCTGAAACAGCTGTAATGCTCTTTTAATGTTTTTCTGGATAGTGACACATTCGCAGTATACGTTATTTAACCATTCTTCCCTGACCCTTTAGGGGGCCATGTATTTTTTCAGTCTATAGAAAACAGGGTATCAGTGGATCATTTGTCTCTTGGTTGCATAAATGCTTCTTATTCATTGGCATATTCTCCACAGCCTTGAAGTTGTTGGTGACTGTGCACCATGAGAAGTCCAGCAAGACATTCAAGATTGCCGCCTTCTGGTAAGATCACAGACAGGCTCAAGACACAGGCACATAACAGAGTTAAGCATGAGAGTAGCTCTTTGCTTTGATAGTGGTAGAGTTCATTTCCTTATTTTAATTTTCCTTATTTTTCGCAAGATTAATGGAGAAATGTGCATGGGCATACACGGACAAATTAAGATGGACCCAATGGACCTAAGTGAAAACATGTAAAATAATGAGATAATATGATATCGGTATATTATATTATTCTCCCTGTAGTTCTAACTTCTCTGTGTTGCTCCTACTGTGACATGTCAACCTTTATACATTCCGCAGCATCATTCATTTTTTATTTCACTGCTGACTGGTAAATTGTAATTTCTTAATTACTATGATCAGTTACTGGCAGTGTGAGTTCCAACTTATAAATCCATTCGGGCAAACAGATCAAAGGAGAGAAATTACATTATCTGCAAGATTATATCTTTCTTGTTATTTAAAAACCCCAAATGTATAAATTTTCAGATTAAAAAGATTATTTTGAAATAATCATTTGGTCTAAATAAAACTGATTTTCTCATACCAGAAATGTTATTTGAACAATTTTCTTACCGTCCTTTAGGAGAATTATTGATTGACCAAAAACTTCAGGTTAATAAAGTTTTAAAGGCTGTTCTTTCTTTTCTATCGTTACTGCACTTTCCTTTTGTAATCACCTCCTTTCTGCAAAGGGGACATCAGTCTCTTCATCGCTTCTGAGGTGTAATGCACTGCACAAATAGAATTTTTATATGATAAACCAGAGCAATCAGGCATCTGAGTGGTTCAGACAGATTGCCACTATAGCTTTACATTAATTTAATCTTCTCTTTCCTGAAACTTTAGATGACATATTCAATTACAACAGCTAAAAATAAGTAAGAAGAAATAATTAAGCAGTTTCCCCACCATATATTTTATAGAAGTAGCATCTACTTCATTATGTAATCACTGATTCCTGTACTGCATGCCAGATTATCATGTTAAAGAGCTCTTGTGTAGAATCGAACTGCTTCTTTATTAAAATAACTGTTTCAAGAGATGCTGTGGTCAATAAAAAGTGCATATAAATTTGCTATTTTGACACCCAAAAGGCAAAAAGTCATGAATAATGAAAGTTTAGCTGGTTGCTGTTTGTTGTTTTTTTCCTGCAAGGATTATATTCTAGTTTTTTTGTATGTCCCCTAGTCATACCTAGTGTGCTGGTCTGAAAGCTGATGTTGCTGTTTTCCCAAGCTTATTTAATTAAGATAACGCTGACTCTGTCCTAGGTCTTACTCACACAAATGTTCATTTCTTACAGAGATTACTTCTACCCACCCAAATTTCAAATCAATCATATCCTGTCAGATACTGCATCAGTTCTGTCCCAGCCCTCTACTTTCACATCAAATTTGCAAAGCAGATCCTCCTCCTCATTTAATTTTACCTTCCTGTTCTGTCCTCCTGCTTCTCCTGGTATGCTACAGCATTTTCTTGATGCCTGGGGAGTGAAGTTGCAAGGTCCTCCCACCTTTTCAGGAGGAGGTACTGCACTGAGGAGGAATAAGTAATGGAGAGAACAGAGTAAAATATAGCAGAGTTTTCATGCAGCAGAACTGACTTAGTGTTTCTCTCCCAGAGGAAGGCAAATTGCGTAGGCAGGAGGTTGAATGAGTTCCCTTCCCTCTCCCAAGTAAGACCAAAATTTGTGTGAATACCAGAATTTATTGCATTTATATCATAAGACTCAGTCCTGACAAAATAACACTTGCTGAATCTCACCGAAACACAGAAAATAGAAGCTGTACTCCTCCAGGGAGATGTGTTTGTCAACACCTGTGGTAGACACTGGAGAATCATTAGTGTAGAGATTCTGATGACAAGAGATTGGTTAAATTTCTAATAGGCTGTGCTTAAATTATAAAATAAATGTATATCTCTCATTGTTTCATAAAACAAAGAACTGGAAATATAACAAAAAAAAAAGTCATGGACTTTGAGCGGTATGATTTTCAGATGCCTATTTCAGAGGTTTATAATATTTATGCTTGAAAATACCATACTAATGACATGCTAATTAGCGCTAATGCAAAATCACCCTATGATTATCCAAACAAAAATAAAAATCACAAGCAAATGTCAATCTGATAAACTTTTTTACTTTGAAGTATATCATGTTCTTCATGCTGCCACAGGAGAACACTCCTGACAGGACAAGAAGGTGAGCTGCTTTCTCTGTTTTGGGTATAGAAACCTTGTCATTATGGAGAGGTCTGAATCTCACAGTATTACACCCTGATTGTCATTAGTAACTTAAAATTGTACTTACATCTTAACAGAAATGGGCTTATTCATTATCAAACTCAACAAATGCTGGAAAACACTCTTCAAGCTGAGGTATTTTTCCACATCTTTCGTATGGCTTGGATTTTATTGTCTGCTTCCATATTCTGTATACCAAGTCTACAATCAATATAAAAACCTGGTAAATAATCTTAAAATTCCATTCCTCTTCACTTGTCCACAGTTTGCCAACTTTCCAGCACAGCACTTCCTAATTGTAAACTCAAACACCAGCTGTCACATATAAAAGTATTGATGGAAATGAAAACTCCTGGAACTCAACAGCAAAGCAAATGCTGAAGTGAAAGATTTATGAACAGAAGAGAATTTTTGAGGTTCTTAATGTTAGAAAGTAGCTCCATCCAAACTTCCTATCATACTCCAAATAGCTAACCTAAGAACTGAATTGCTGCCCGCAGCTTGCAGATTTAAACTACAATGAAATTAAAGTAAATTACACTTATCCACAATTTTTTTCAGTTTTACATCCTATGTAGAGATGAGCCTTGGAAAATATCATCAAAGTGTGAGGGCTTCTGTAGAGAATGAGGAGACTTTTTTTTTTTTTTTTGTACAGAGGAATATTTAGGATTTACAGTAAATAGTAATTGTATAAAAGAAATATAACTCACCTTCACAGGGGTCTCACAAGGTGCTCACACTGTTATGGATCCTGAAGTTTTAGACAGCAATGATTACTAGAGAAAATATTCACAGTTATGAGAACAGAGAACACAAAGACAAATCTACACCTAATTAGGTGGAAAAGCTGTCCTCTAGTTTCCAGAAATCCTCCTCCTAATAGGAAAAGATTGCTTGTTCCTTTGTAAAGAGAAAGACAATGGAGAGCTCCATGATTGTCATATAAACTCAAATCCCACTAATGGACACTATACAGGCCTACAACTCATTTCATTTAAATAACATTGGGTAGAAAATGGTGTAATGCTGTAGAGGTACACACCTACATTCACAGACTGTCATCTTTTTTTTTTTTTTTTTTAATTTCCCCAGAAGGTTATGAACTCCATGCAAACATAGAATCACAAAATGGTTTAGGTTGGAAGGGATGTAAAAGATTATCGGGTTCCACCCCCCCTGCCAGGGGCAGGGACACCTCCCACTAGACCAGGTTGCTCAAAGCCCCATCCAGCCTGGCCTTGAACACCTCCAGGGATGGGGCATCCACAGCTTCTCTGGGCAACCTGTTCCAGTGTCTCACCACCATCACAGTGAAAATTTTCTTCCTAATATCTAATCTAAATCTACCCTCTTCCAGTTTAAAGCCATTCCCCCTCATCCTGTCATTACAGGCTCTTGTAAAAAGTCATTCCCCATCTTTCCTGTAGACCCCCTTTAGGTATTGGAAGGCCTCTATAAGGTCTTCCCGGAGCCTTCTCTTCTCCAGGCTGAACAAACCCAACTCTCAGCCTGTGAACATGGATTTTAATATTCTAGATCATTACTTATAAGCAAATACTCTTCTCTGATATTGGCCTATGTAAAACCCAGTGTACTATACAGTTCTTGCAGATTCTTACTCTAGAAATGAAACATGTCTGAAATGTACTTAAGATCAGATATAGCTCAGAAATATTTATGCATTCTTTGCTGGCAAGAAAGTGGTTATTCTCTCTAAAATAGCCGTAAAATTTTGATATTTTTCCCCCATGTCTGTTCTGTTGTTGAAATCTGAAAATCTTTAATTAGCCACTTATTTACTTGGAAATGCACACATATGTACACCTATTATAATAATGTTGTCAAAACACTAAAATTAGAGAAAAAATAGGTAGGTCTATGCATAAAAAAAAGGCATCCACAAATTACTACTGCCATCTATTGGTAATAGCTTGGAACTACAAGTTGTTATAATTTGTATAACAGGTTAAATAATTAAACATTTGAGTCATGACTTCCTATCAGTAGAGAGACTTAAAAAGGAAATAGGATATTATTTAAAGCACTTGCAAGACACCAACTCTTGAAGAATATCCTCAGTGGGAGATGTGGGTATGTTTGGAGGTGTTCTTGTCTATTTTGGGGAGTTGAGAGGATAGTCTGTTTTTCCATGAATGACCTTAATAAAGGGCCTGGAGCTAACAATCCCTAATCGTGCCAAGTAGTACTTTTTGCACTATCCAATAAAGGATTCAGGTCCCTAAAAGCTTTTCACAATAACGCAAACTTTCAGTCCTTTAGAGCACAACCCAGCCCTGTGTTTCAGTAACCTGGTCTGAGCACATCAGCAAATGTGGATAGCTTCTGACTGGAATCCAGAAGTGCAGCACCTCTGAGCATGAAGCTGTTTAAATTTAATAGCTAGCTGCCTAGGCTAGGCACTGGATTGTATTTGAAATCTGCCTGGACCTGATGCACCCAGGCTAGTGTTACACAGGAAGACTTTCCATCTCAACTAGGATCTACAGCCTGAAGGACTCTCTTCGCTGTCCAAACACTCTCAATAGAGTGAATAAAGCCACTTTTGTGTGACAGCACAAATAACTTAGTTGTGCAGAGAGCAGGAAGGTCAGATTTATTTCCTGGTTTGACTGGGCTTGCTCTCCCAGCTATCCTCCCAGGAGACTGTTCTTCCCTCTGAGTATGTTTTATTCTGGGAGCAAGAGGGGAGCGTTCAACTACTGTTCTCGTTGAAGATGAAAGACAATAAATCAAGACTGGGCAACTCAAGAGAGTCCATGACTAGGACACTTGGGCATGTGGCTACCAGATAAGATCCCTTGTTTGCACCTTTCTTTCCAAAAGTCCTGCCTTTTGCAAGAGTCAGCCTCATGATCAAGGCGGCTTACTTCCCAATGAATTCACAGGTCTTCTCTGTCCTGGGCAAGTGCTCTGACCAGCAGGGTATTCAAAGCCAATAACAATACTGAGCACCAGTGCTTGTTAGAGGTAAGCGAAGCCTGTGACTTCAGGTCCCTGCAAAAGGTGACCCCATCCATGCATGTGAGGTGTGTGGTGACAGAATAACCCAGCTCAAGACACTCAGGAATTAGGGATCTAGTTCTCGCAGTAAATGCCTAAATGCTTTTTTGGTAACAGACATTAACCCATGACTAATCATTCTGAAGACGCTTTCTGTGTTCCAATTTTCAAATGTATGTGTATCCAGTCCAGGGTTATTAATTCTTCTCTTCAGGAAGTCACGCAGAATTCACAGCAAATGAATGGTGAAAAAATAATAATTTTCAATAATCACTGACCTTGCATTCTGGTTATTCCATTTTCATTTTTATGTCTGATTTTCTGTTAGACATCCCATTATAAAATATCTATGTTTTTTAAGACAGAAGTGTCTGCTTTGGAACCAGCCACCATAAACAATGGTTGGTTGATTAAAACAACGGATTAATGTTACATTTCAAAACAAACAAAAAAAGATGAGTAATGCTTTATATCAGTGAAACAGACCCATTCAGATAGAAGTTATGCAGAATTTGCATATATCTTCTTCCTTAAAATACAGAAAACTTTTCCTTATTTAACAGACAAAGAAAAAAAGTTTTGCCTTGTTTTTAGCCTATGAGGAGGGATTACAATATTAGTCTGCTGCTGCAATGGTAGCAACGAACATTGACTTTACTGACATACGCCACTTCTTCATGCTCCTAGTTTCTCAAAATCAAGGTCCCTACTCTATGCTCAACCCTTTTTCTCTCCTCTCTACGACACTTCTTGCCAGTTCACAAAGAAGGATCAGGTGCTAACGTCTTACCTTCACCATGCACTCCATTCACACTTGTGGTGGACATATTCATTTTCCAGATTATAGCCACAACTCATCACATTCCTCTCCCAGCCTTCCTTCCACCTCTGTAGCCAATGTAGATGCCAGTCAGACTGGTGATTAAATCAAAATCTGCTTCCACAAAGGTGAGGACAAGACAACTCCATTCCAAATGGATGTGGAAAATTAGATGGTGAAAGCACAGCAGTTGCTCCAGGGACAATTTTCCCCAAATAATTCAATGTCCTGAGACAGAGTAAACACCATAGCCTCTACAATGAACAGCCATAGACTTCATGCCTGTGTCCCCAGCTTTTACCCTTTGCTGAGATATGATAGCATCTCTGGTTTTAGGGAAATAGATAGGGGGTACAAGGCCATACCATAATTCCTCTGCCTCACTTCTGTCCTCTATGCCTCTGCTGGGATAAACTCCTATTTAAATGGATTTTCTCCCCCACAAGAGCCCTTTAGGGGTGAAAAAAGGAAAAGGTTGGATGTGCAAACGTGGGAGCCATGGCCAAGGACTGCTGAGGCTGAACACTGCAATTCTTGGGAGGCTGCTGTTTGCAGAAGCTGCTCTGACACTTCTACAGATTTTGCCATCAAAATCCCATCATGCTGTTGCCCTAGGCAACGTCTTGCTTTGCCTAAGGACATCCCTGGTGCCTAACAGCACACAAGCCAGATTTAAAACCACTCTGTTCCCATTTCTGACACCTCTGTTACATCCCAGAATCACCGTAACTTTGAAATTGTTCAGAAATCACCAGCAGGAAGCATGATAGTCACTGGGTCTCTTCTTGCTTAAAAATATGACCTGCAAAAGGTATTAACCCCTTGTCATTTAGGAAAATTGGTTTTGTTCCATTTGGTTCATTCATGTTAGCTGAATCTGAGCTAAACTTCTGCTTACTGTAATTAAGACATAGCAGGAGATGAGAGTGATAGTCTTTATAGTTTTTAACATGAAAATGTTTTCAGTCTAGTATTTACTTTAGGAAATGTCAAAGATTTCCTCCTGTCCTTAGTGTTCCTATTGTTTGGTGAAGGCAGTTTTTGCAGGGCTGTTGAAAATGCATATTTAGTTGGCTATATTTGTGAAATGTAACACAGCAGAAATATTATGTCTTTGATAATGAAAGAACAAATTTTTGAGCATGGAAAGAAATGTAGAAACAACTTGAAACATATTATATCTCTCTCTTTTTTTTTTAACCGTCGGTTTTCTCTTGTGCCTACTCCTAAAGCAATTTTTGAAGTACTTCACTGTGTTTCAGAGAGGCAGTTACAATCTCCATCATGCAAATTGTCCAAGCTGTCATTTAAAAGCAACACTTTTTGTGCTTGTCAGACTGAAGGGCAGAGAAAATGAGTAATTTCCCCATCCCATGGGTGATATTGAAAGGGGTGGGGAATTCACCCGACTGTTAAAATCTTAGCATATTCCAACTGAGTCACATTTTCCTTTTTTCCTTTTTTTTTTTAATCTAGAACTTCTTCATTCAAGGTTCTAACTATGACCATGCTTGCTGTAGTCATGTTTAACAAAAAAATACATTTGCCTTCTCTTGCAATGCAAAATCTGATATTTGTCACTGTTTCTGAACTGTAAAGGGGTCGAACAAAATTTTCTTCTCACTTTGTGTTTCCCATCTTTCACCGATCACTCAGAGATGGTACTGTTAAAATTGTGTTGTAACTTGATGTAACTTCACAGAGCTATGCTGAGGAGATGCCCTTCAAAATAGAAGTATTTGCCCTGAAAAGATTTTATTCTTGGAGAGTCATCAAAACTTGTTTTGGTTTGGTTTGTTTTTTTTCAGAAACAATGGCAAAACTTAATCATTGTCACTGGAAAGAAGAGTGGTACCACCTTTG
Organism: Charadrius vociferus; assembly: GCF_000708025.1. NCBI lineage: Eukaryota > Metazoa > Chordata > Aves > Charadriiformes > Charadriidae > Charadrius > Charadrius vociferus. The sequence continues at coordinate 672,979 of NW_009647212.1, forward strand.
TGAGACAAACTGATAATGGTGTTTCCCTTTTTGTTTGGAATATAAAATGGTTTATTGCTAAAGGTAAAGTGCATGTATAGTGAATTCAATATTCCTTCCTTTATTGGCACCCCCTCTGAAATAAAAGCCACATGGCAAAAATAATTTCTTTGTGACAAAATATTTGTGCTAACATTCCCTTTTGCTGGCAGGGGACTACTAATGTATGCACAGGTACAACAGAGAGGTTCCTCGAGTGATTTGTTGCCTCATAACATTGTGTGCTCTGGGATTTTCCATCCCACAGGGCATGCCTCAGCTGCAGACAGAGGGATGGCTGCAACGCCGTAGGTATATCAAAGTGAGCTTTAACCTAACTCTGTCTGGTATCGAATGCAGAGTGGAAATCTGTTGAAGCACAGGGTTTGATAAAGCCAGATTTTTCAGGCTGTGTTGAACTTGCTGCCACAAGAGCTATGTTGATGCTGGCAATTTAACCCTTGTTCACGTGTTTCTTTTAACTGCAGTGCAGTCACGCTGACATATATTTATTCCTGCAAGTCCTTATTCTCATCAATTATTCCATGTTAGACTGAATTGTAGGATAAGAATTCCACAGTCAGTGGTTTAGTTAACCAATAATTTTGACTTTCCTGCTTTTAACTTGAGATTTTCGTAAAAAATTGGGCTCGGAGGTGATTTTCTCACTTCTGAAAGGAGATGGCCAAATGGCACGGCAATTAATCTAATTAGTGCATGTCCAATACTATTATCGTGGAACACCATACAAGAAGTTCCTTGGAAGATCACACTTAAAGAAAATATTATATCTTTATTCCCCTATTTTTACTTTTTTCTCCTCAGACATTTTAAAGCAAGCTACTCCACTTGGTAGAATTGATTTTTTTTAATGCAGTATGAGATATTAGTAACTCATTTTAGAGAAGAAATTGAATATGGTCACTGGAAGGATGAGGCAGCAGTTCTGTCCTCACTTATTTGGTTATGGCAAAATTCCCAGAGCCCGTTCCATACAAGTACTTATTGTGTACAGCCTATAGAGTACAAATAGGAAACTGCAACTTAAGAAAAATGAGCATCAGGAGATTAGAAATGAAACTAAAACTCCTGTTGGAAGGAAGATAAATCAAAAGAGTACTTTGATTTCTTCTATTTAAAAATAAAATAAAAATGACAATCGAAAAATATGGCAATAACAGTTGATATGCTGAATAAGCAAGTGAAGAGCTACAAATCCCGTGTGGATTCTCTGCTTATCTTCATTCTCAATTTATTGTACTACATGATGCACTACAAAGGTGACCAAATTCATTTTTTGAATATGTGCCAAGCTACATAGCAATATGAATTCATTTTCTAGCTGCCAATTTACCTCAGTCCTGAGCTGCAATACCCCTGTATTATTTCAGTTTTCCTAGGCTCTTTGGGGCAGAGACTTTTGATCTTTTATTCCCATTTATGCAGCTATTTCTTGAGGCAGACATGTGAGGTAGGCAAAGTGAGGATCCAAGCTACTGCACCCATATTAATTTGTTTCTTGACCAAATATATCGTTCCAAAGACAAGATCACTGCAATAACTCCTTGCAGCATATCTTTGTTTTCCCTAAAAGCCCCACCACAACACAGCTATGTAAATTATGTCTGGATGTTTTCCCAAGGATACCACGTATTAATCCATTATAGCAATGAGAGGATCACAGAAAAGTGAGTTATTCAAGTATTTTCTGAAGATGAGTGAAATTCAGCAATTTGGTAAAGTATGTCACAGTGGAAGTGTATTGCGTAGCCCACACATGGTAAATATACAGTAACTAGAAAGGAAATATTTCTTGTTTGTTGTAATACTATCTTATGCATGAATGGAGATGACTTATGAAAAGCCTCATAATAAGTATTGGTACCTGGAGGTAGAGTAGAAAGCAAAAGTAGCTGAGACAAAGGAAGCTGAATTAATTCAGGAATATTTCTGTTTAGATGGGGAACAGATGTAACTGTCAATACATAAATAGCTCAGGTACTGTTTTATTTCTGTATTAAGGCCAAAGTCTACACAAAATGTGCTTATATGTGCATGCACATTGAAAAATAAAAGTAGATTATTTAAAAGTTTCAGCTATTTTATTTTTTTTTTTTAAGGATAAGAGTGTTTTCTTTCTTCTTTCTTCCTTCCTCTCTCTTTTCCCCAATTCAATTCTTCGTTCTTTAGTACAGTGAAAATCTTCAAACTATGAATGTGAATCAAATATAAACTGACTATTTGGACCTCTCATGGCATCATGAAATTCATTTTTAGTCCAAAAAAGTTCAAGAGACATCAGCAACTTAAAATGAGGACAAATAACTGCCTTTTTTCTTTCATCTTTATTAACAATTTGTGGTAATTACCTCTGCTTCTGACCTTTAACTATTGATATCAGTGGGCATAGGTTTGAGTCCTTGTTGGTACCTTTGAAAGAGCCTTTTAAAATAACGAAAAGGGAAATAAAAACCACTTCAAAAAGTTGTTTTGTGTTATCAAAATGTTGTGGAGCATGTTTGCTCTTTGTATTTTCCAGTTTGTTCAGCTGAAGGGAAGTAAGTTAACTGTTACTGATTGTACTGGGTTTATGTGGCAAGGCTTTGGTAGTGGGGAGGTTACAGGGGTGGCTTTTGTGAGAAGCTGCTATAAGCTTACCCCATGTCCAACAGAGCCAATGCCAGCCGGCTCCAAGACGGACCCACTGCAGGCCAAGGCTAAGCCAATCAGTGGTAGCACCTCTGGGATAACATATTTAAGAAGGGGAAAAAAGCCTGCAGAACAACTGCTGAAGAGAGGAGTGAGAGTATGTGAGAGAAACAACTCTGCAGACACCAATGTCAGTGAAGAAGGAGGGGGAGGAGGTGCTCCAGGACCCAGAGAAGAGATTCCCCTGCAGCCCACGATAAAGACCATGGTGAGACAGGCTGTCCCCCTGCAGCCCATGGAGTTTAATGGTGGAGCAGATATCCACCTGCAGCTCGTGGAGGACCCCACGTCAGGGCAGGCAAATGCCTGAAGAAGGCTGTGACCCTGGGGGAAGTCCGTGCTGGAGCAGGCTTCTGGCAGGACCTGTGGATCCATGGAGAGAGGAGCCCACACTGGAGCAGGTTTGCTGGCAGGACTTTCCCGTCTGGTTGAGAAAAGGGTTTGATAGGGCAGCTTTCGTGGGCACCTGGCATCCAGACAGGGTCAACCCACTGTACTGATTCATGACAACATATGACTACTCATTTTGTGCTGGCTGAGTTATAGGGACTGATGTTTTGGTGATGCGGTATCAAAATTTCCCCAGCTTCCTAGCCATTTTTACTGCCTGCCGTACCATGTCTTCAGACACATGGTCATCTATGCACAACGAGCTCAAAATTTCAGCCTGGATGCCATCCTGTGCAACCTGCTGCAGGTGAACCTGCTTTAGCAAGGGGGTTGGACTAGATGATCTCCAGAGGTCCCTTCCAACCCTGACCATTCTGTGATTCCATGACACTGCGCAAGCATTCATGGATGCTTAAAATGGGATATATTCTGGCAGTGTCTCCCCTAATGTACTGAGATAATGGTTTATCTACCTTGCTGAATGCTGAAACAGAGACTGTTTTCTATTATACTTTCAAGGCTTTTGGTGCTAGCAAGTGATGAATAATGAAAGATTCTTTCCTTCAGTAATGGCTTTATATAACAAACTCACTTAATAAAGCAAGGGATTTCAGAAGGTGAGGGGAGCTCTTCGATTTAAAACTAAAGCTCCAGACATGAATATCTCAAGTACATAAATGCTTCATTGCTCTGACAGGGGAGAATGGCTAGTAATTGACTGTCTTAGTAGGATTCAGTATTGAAAGATCATTACATAAGCAGAAAGAGCCATTTGGAGTAAGTCTACGCATCGTAATCGCAGCATAAGAGTTTCTAACAAGACAGTTGCTGGAGTGTTAATAGCAAAAATGAAAAGCTGGTGATTCTTCCAAGCATGCAAATCACTGGAAGTTTCACATGTACATGGAAGCCAGAGAACTGTCGGAGAGAAACCTATTTCAGAATTTCCTATAGACTCAGGACTGCACCGATTTTATAGATTGTAAATAATGCTTCAATTATGTTTTAAACATCAAAAATCTTAATACTCTTGGAAAATCTCCTTTGATGTGCTTTTCTCTGTTCTTTTTCCCTCTATTCCATTCTATGGAGAAAAGGAAAAGTGTTTTGACTAAAATTTTACAGAACTTTCAGAAAGAAAGTTTTCGCCTTGGAGCAAACCCTGATGAATGATTCAAATACAAAACCAATCTGATACCTGCATTTGAATTGCTAATAATAACAAAATTTGCTGCTCATGCCGCCACTGGTGCTGCTCACTCCTGCTAAGCCAGATGTCTGTTACCCATCCTTCTGCATGCAAATAAAATTGCTGTCTTTTAGGAAGACTTTTTCATCTTGTACTGCAGTGGTTTGTAACATCCAGAGCCAAACTCACATCTACTATAAGCTCTGTTGAAGACAATAGGCTTTACCTTAGGAATAACAATAGATTTTACCCCAGGAATTACTAGCCATGACATGGTTGGATATCTAAGTATTTTGCCATACCTAAAAGGTAGCTATATTTTAAAAAAGGTAACCAAATCCCTAGGATGAAAGAAGGTGTGATACACACTGTCTCCTGAAAGTAATAGGAGATTATGTAATTCTGAAAGTCTCCTCAGAGATGAAAGGTTTGCTTTTGCTGGTAGTGAGTTATACCTACACACTTTTGATACACAGTACTATAAGATACCAATGCCTCCTACTGTGGTTACCTGGGTGGCTGACAAAGTGGTATGAATTTCTGCTTTTTACCTAAAGATAGGTCTCCTGTCTCCCTCTGTGGCTTGTAGGTACATTCCCAGTACAAGCAGCAGATAGATGATGATGATGATGGCAATTATTCCTATTGAAGGAAATGGAGTAAAATCAGTATGATATTCTTAAGCAAAAGACAAACAAAATAGTTCTTCCTTCCTGCCCAATGGCATCATAGATGGGTAAAGTAAGGTCAGCGCTGACCTATGATTTAAATCTAGTTAATTGAAAAAGTAGTCTTGTAGTTTACTCTCCTTCAGGAAAAAAATGATGGATGCTTTGTTTTGATTTAGAGTCATGTTTCACAGTCAGGGGAATCTCCTGCCTCACTGCAGTGATTCTCAGTGTCCGGCTGATGTGATTAGGAGAAAAGGACTTGGCTATTGCAAGGTACTGGACTCTGTAAAGTTTGAACAACTTTTGAATATTTATTTCAGATTGCACTAAATCAGTGAATTTACTATAAAGGGAACACCTCAAGGGAAGCACATGAATCAGAAATCCTTGGAGTTGAAGGTTCCCTTTTGTGCTTGTGAACCAAATCTCATGATGTGAGTTGTTGACTCCACTGAAGATATGACATCAATACAAAATTTGAGTGATACATGATATTGTCACTCATAAGAACTGTAGGACAACATAACCACAGCATAGCAAGCCTCTGGAATAACATTTTTATCTGTTGCTTTCTAATATACTAGCTCTACAGAACACTACTGGCAAAAATGAAAATAATATCAGATAACATTTCTAGGGTTGCTTTGCTGGAAGTACCAAAGGATTTAAATATCTTTATTATATGACTAATCAATTCTAGCTAAAGTCTTATCCTACTCACATATTTCCTGGCCATTAAAACCACCGTAGAGTCATAGAATGGTTTAGGTTGGAAGGGACCTGAAAGATCATCGAGTTCCAACCCCCCTGCCATGGGCAGGGACACCTCCCACTAGACCAGGTTGCTCAAGCCCCATCCAGCCTGGCCTTGAACACCTCCAGGGATTGAGCTTCCACAACTTCTCTGGGCAACCTGTGCCAGTGTCTCACCACCCTCAGAGTGAAAAACTTCTCCCAAACTGGAAGAGGGCAGGTTTAGATTAACAATTAGGAAGACATTTTGGTGCTGTGCTTTCTTTACGTAAAACATATAATAAAACAAGCTTTCCTTTCTGCAGTGCCCGAGATTGACTCAACATTTATCAAAGAATAAATCCTGCAAAACAAAAAATAGAATGTCAAAGAAGAGCTAAACCAACTTAAAATTCTTTACATTTCTGTTATCAAGCAAACATAGAAGTAAAAATCATCTATTACAATGATGTCTTTTATAAACTCACTCAGTTGAACTGAGGTTACAGTACAGATTCAAGACATTGATAGAACAGTCTAAATTTATCTGCGGGGCCACCTCAAAAAGTAACTTGAAAGTGCTGGGATCAAGTGTTGCCGTGGCTCATTGCTTCTGGGGAGACCATGGCTTAGTGCAATGAATTAAATGCAACAACTCCTGCTGACATTGTTAGGGTTTGGATGATTCACTAAAAAAAGAAGCCCAACCTAGATTTCTGTCTTGCAGTAAGCCTTATTTAACATGAAATTAAAAAAAAATAAAAATGAAATGATTAACTTAATTTTGATTAGGCAATTCTGTATCAATTATTTCTAATTAAGAGGAATTACTCTTTCCGATATTAATAGCTTTTTGTTTACATGTCTATGAACTTAAACAGAATTAATTATCAACCCAGGCACTTATTCAGAAACAGAGGTCAGGTGCCATCTCAAATTGTTCGTTACATTTTATCTTTTTGTCTTAATTTAATTAGGAATGGGTCAATTTTTAAAAAGCTTAGACTACATTCACTACCTAATCCCTGGATACTTATCTGCATTTCTGAAAACTGGCTTAATCGTGAGATATCTGCTACTCTACGACTTTAATGGGGTAAGGAGAAAACTGCTTTTCCTATAAGTTTTCAGGAGCAAAACAAACGACAGACTGAGCTGCATAAACAATATCAAATGCACTTATATTAATTGGTGATGTTGGACTCTCTTTTTTTCTGCTTCCTGAGTTTCAGCTAAAGTGATCAGTTATATAAAAAAAAAGTGTAAATAATTATTTATTTTTTTAAAAAAAGTTCATTGCAGTAAAAATACATGCTCTATTACCAGTTTTTTCTAAAGGATGTTTTTTTATAGGAGTGTGTCTCATGATCTTTATCTTCTAAGTTCTGGGTCTGAAGCCATTGCATCCTTACATATCCGTATAAAGTATATGGGGAGAACAAAGTTCAGTGATGTCACATTGTCATCCATGAGATAGCAGATAAATTTTCTGAAGAACACTTTGCTTTTTTTCAGGTTATATCTGGAGATGACTGGTGAGCTAAGGATCACAATATATATCTGCTAGATATACATGTATCATGCAACTGATCTGCGGGTACACAGCAGTCCAACACCTGAAAGCTATTCTGCACTTGTAGAGTGACTTTATGTTACAGGCACTGTGAAATCAGATATACCGGAGCTGTTGTGCCCAAATCCTTGCAGTCCCCAGGAGGATTGTAAAGCTTCACTGTGCAGAAGCAGAATCCCTCTCTTCTGCAAATACAATACAGACATGTGGTTACATAGGAATTCTTCAGAAAATTCTTCAGAAAGTCCAGTAGTTGAACTTAAAACTCTTGACTACTATTACAGTACATAATCATAGCACTAACAAAGAATGGAATTATTTTTCTTAGGAATGATGTGTATACACAGAAACTTTGAGCTTAAATGTTTGTGTCTGGACAATGACTTTTTTGCTTCCAATTTGCAAAAATACCATCTAAGCTTAACCTACGAAATTTTTGTACTTGCTGTTTTCTCCTATGAAAGTATACTGGTATAATTCTGCTGATGCACTTCAGTTCTGAAATATAACACACTGTTCTTTTCCAGTATTCCTTCTATTTGAAGCAAAAATTGCCATTTAGGACATATGCTGTTGTATTTTTCTAATGTGAAGCACGGATGAGGTATTCAAACTTATTTTCAGTTGCAAGATAAATGGGCTTTGAATCCAGTTCCTTGGGCTGCTTCCCTAAGCCATTGTTCCATTTACTTCCCTTCAGTAGGAACAAATATTTCTCTAAAATAAGCCCTTTCTGTTAAATGTCTATGGCAGTCTGCTTGGCAGCTGTAGACACAATTTGGGTCACTGTGTTGGAATTTGAGCATATATGTACATATTCTGTGCCACCTCTGACACTATTATGTCATGAATTGAATGCACAAGTGAATAGATGATGATGGTGATTTATTCTGATAAAAGAGACAGAATGACCTGAAGGTAATTCTTTACACTAAGGACACAATATATAATTAAGAACATTTATGAGCTTAGGACCTTTTCCTACACTGCTTTCTGTATTTTCTCAAAACTCTACCCTTAATGACCTCTCTCCTAATTGAAAAAATGGGAAGTCCCCGTAGATGTTGGTTAAACTAACTCACCAGTGCAGAAGATATGCAGACAGCATATAACAGAGAGAGAGTGGAATTACTGTGTGATAGTCTCAGCTGGTATAAATCAGTGTTACAATGATTTATACAATCAGAGAAGCTGGACCAATATTATTTTTATTTCTATTAAGGAATACCAAAATGTAAGAAGTGCAACTCAAAAAGCCAAGTTCTTCTTCAGAATTTTATAAAACTTGCATACAGCATGCCATAGGTAATGAAGGCAATAAACAAGCAAAACTGGTGAAGAAAGAAAGTTGATGTCCTAGTTTGAGGTAAAATGGAACAAATTTTGTTCAGTAACTTCACTTCTTAGCTACGCCTCTCTAATATTTCTCAGATCTTTCATAGAGAAGGATTTAACAACTACCTACTAAAGCTGGAAGAGCTAAGAGTACAATGTCTCAATACAGTGTTTTCATAAATTCCACTAATTGTAACTATCTTTTCAACTTTCTATGTAATTATGGCAAATGTAATTTTACATAGCTAAAAGTAGAACTGTTAAAAGAATAAGTGTTACACTAGAAGATAGATCTAGGATCATTTGAAGGTCATTTTGTGATTTCAGAATGATTCAAAAGAGTACTTTGCTCCATTCTGGCATCACCAGTGTGGCAAAGTGTCCTGAGTCCTAAAGCACTGTAATGAGATTGCTGAAATGAGGTTAAGCCAAATGGATTGCATGCCAGGATCGGGATGATTTGGAGATGGAGCATGGCATACTTCATTAAAGGCCCATAGCAACTTGGATTGTAAAGTGCAATATGGATAAACACTCCTTATTCTTTATTCTTCACCTTCTCCACAGAAATTCTATCTTTATGACTAGGACTATGTGGTCTTTAACCAATGCAAAATTAATTTAATTCTGCCAGATCATACTGGTAGCATTTTCGAAACAATTGTTGAGCTTGCAAAGGTTTATGGGAAAATCACACACCAAGGGTTACATATACTCATATATAATTTGGATTCCTGCCGCATCAGCTGTGGCTGTCCTTCAGTGGTTTTCACACTAGATTAAGGGGGGTTAAAACTTATCTGGGAAGAATCACAAAATGCAAATTTCTTTTCACAATGAAACCCCCAAAAGGAAACATCTGATTTTTTGTATTAAAAATAAATTCTTTCTTAATTTCAGATGTACACAACATCGTGTTTAGCCATTGATGTTACATGATCTAGTGATATGACAGGGAGGATTGGACTAGATGATCTTTAAAAGTTCTCTTCCAAGCCAAGCAACTCTATGATTCTATAAGTTGAGAAGATTAAGGATGGTAAGACCCACACCTGAGATTCTTTGAGATTTCAGGATAGAAGTAGTTGTACAAATCTAATTTCTTTTCTCACCAATAATAATATTTAATGTCGTTCCTTTGCCACATCAGGTTCAAGGTCCTTTTAATAACTCGGTGACCAGATCTCTGATGTTTTGAGATTTTGATGAACTTTTTTCAGATGTAGATTTCCCTAGTACTATCCTAGGGTCTAGGGAGAAAAAAATTGTTCAGAGTACAATAAAAATGAAATTGTTGTTTTCTTGAAAGTGAATAGTTAGAAGAAAACCTAAGCAATACATCAAGGGCTTCAATTTATTTTCTGTTTCCAAAATAAAGAGATTATAAATTCATGAAGACTTTTTAATTCATCAGGCTGAATGCCTTTTAAAGTTTGGGAAAGATACAGATACAATGCAGATTTCCTTCTTTGGCTTTTTACAACTTATCACTGAACTTGGGTGAACTGCTCTGGGGTGAAAGGACTGAATGGAGTTTATTTAGGGCCTCATTTGATGAAAGGCAGAAGATTGTGATCAAGAGCATATGGGATTCAAGTCAGAGGAGAGGTTGACATTTTTATGGAATAATGATGATTAGTAAAACCGGGCTTTTCAAAATTGTCTATGAGCAGCTCTGCCACTAAGACTTCTTGGTGTTCACAGATTTATAATCTATGGACAGAAAAAGAACAGACACTTTCATCGCTCAGGCATCTCATTTCAAGAAAATTTTGCCATATAGTTGAAAAACCTGCACATTCTGAGAGCAGGAGTGAAAGAGGTTTCTCAGTCATTTTCATTCTTATACTGCTCCCTGAAGAACCTGAAGGCTCAAGAGGTCACACATTAGAAGAACTAGCAACTACAATGGCAAAAGAATATCTATAATTTATTCAGACAACACAAGAAGAAACCCCACAATTGACCAGATATTGAAGAAACTAAGCTTCTGCACATTTTTCTTTCATCATGTTTCTTACAGTGCAGTTCTGTGACTTATACTTGTTGTTGCAGAATCAGAAATGCTCAAAGAATTGCATCAAACCCTGAAGCTAAGAGCACTGACAATCCATTTAAAAAGTCTTTCCCAAAGGCTACACAAAGTAATTTCTAGACTGAAGAAACTAGGTAAGACTCTAAATGCTGGAGCCTGTCTCTGAAATTTCTTTATCAGGCGTATAATTTAAAGGGGAAAAAAAACCCTCTGTCAACCCGCAACTGAAGAAAATTAAGCATATATCCACATTAGCAAGACACAAAATAAGAGGACGGTGTGTGGAACCAGTGCCGAGAACCCCACATCTCTAGAAACTTTTTCTTTTGGTGTGGGAGAGATTATTTCATTTATGTTCTTATTTGATCCCATTTGTAACAGGAATGAAATACATACACCCCTAGGTTACATCACCTAGGAATCCAGTTCTTTGAGTCTGGGATCATTACACTATGTGAACCGAAGACAAGTAAGTGTAGATAACTGTGAGATTCACTTTGAAAGTGCGCTCATGAGCATATTAATGTAGACACACTCTCCGTCTCTTGAAATCTGCCTGTACAAACAGATGATTGCACCTACTGAAAGAAAGGAAAGCTGAAAGAGAACATGAGAGATAATCGAGGGGAAAGGTGGCAATAAAGCTGAGATGGCTAGCATAAAAGGAAAACAAATCACAGAAATATAGTCTGGCATCTAACAGGATCATGATAGAGTGATTGTATATCATAAACTTTTAAATTGATTTATTTATTTTAAGTAAATTTAAAAGTGCAAATATATACACAAACATATACATACACACACATATTTATATATGTAACCCCTTCATGGTCAGATAAATGCTTTGGCTCAGATTCGTACACTGTAGGAAGGACTTCCTCTTTGGGTACCTCCTTCATGTACTTTCTTTTTTACCATGCCTTTCTACAAGGTATCTGATATACAATAACTCTATCATAATCCCATTAGATCCCAGACAATATTTCCATGATTTCTTTCAGATCTAGCTATTTCTTTTGATTCAAAGTGATTCAGCAGCTGGATCTGAAACGTTCTCCAATCCATATGTGTTTATTATACTGTTAAATACTCAACCTTTAAACATGCAAAATCCAGTGCGAGAATTGCAGGGAGGGTGATATTGGGTTTTTTTGGTTTGTTTCACCTTCTTTTTTACGAGTGCAGTGCCACCTGGTTCCATTATCATTGGTTCCACACACTGTCCTCTCATTGTGTGTCTTGCTAATGTGGACATATACTTAATTTTCTTCAGTCGCAGAGTGACAGAGATTTTTTCTGCCCCCTTCAAATTGTACACTTGACAAAGAACACTTTTTTAATACTACTACTTATCAGTTTTTAACAAAGCTTGCAATAGTTTTAGACTCCCTTCACAGTTACTCCATTCCTGTATTTTAGATAGGCACAAACATAATAAAACCATAGTTTTAAGGCACCTTGATTTCTGTTTCCATTAAATCAAGAAGACAGAGAATATCTTAAGTAGAGGGTTACACCTTTTCCCACACCTCCTGTGTCTCCAGCAGACATACTAAAAATGCCTCCTAGGACAGAGTTTGTGGAAGGGCAGTCCTTTCACATGACTTTGAGGACTCTGAACCCCTCTGAACAAAAGGGGTTTGATATAATAATTAATGAAATTGAAACTGGCTCAGGAAAATCAGACCTCACTCTTGGGAAAATTGCTACAGGATCTTTAACAATCACATGTGTTGGGGATATATAGAAATCTTCGGACATTCAGGATAGTATTATTTGTCCATTTCTTAAGCCAAAATCTTTTTTATTATTATTAATATTTAGAAGAAAACAGAAAACAAACCTAGGAAAACAAATTATCCTCTTTCAGTGTCAAGAAAATTAATTACAGTAACAGAACATATCTTTTAAAATATAATGAAAGATGAATTAGTGAATTAAAAAAAAAAAAAACACCAAAAAACCAACCACTTTTAAAAATTGCAGTTCTATTCCAAGGTCTCCTATCTCTTCTTAATGCAATATATTGGATGGATCACTCTATGAACCAAAGTATTTTACAGTGCCTTGCATGAGAGTTCTGACATTCTGTCTCCAATTTGAAATGCTGAAGCAGCACCTCTAAGAAGGGACATTTAATGCTACCATCTAAGTGAGAGCTCAACCATGTAACGTTGCCACTTCAGTCATTTCCTTTGAACATTACATCCTTATTTACAAGGAAATACCTGACCCTTTTTGAAAACATCTCTTTCACTACCCTAGCATGCTAAATTTTTTCACCAACAGTCTATAATGATGATATTGACACCTAGCAGGAAAAGGAAGATGAAACACACTGAGGAAACTATTTTTGTGCTAGTGATATTGAAGAACCAAAGCGTGCTTTCATTTTGCATGATGACTTTTCTTTGGCAAAACATTAAAAGTTATTGAGGGTCACTGAAAAGATGGTCTTTTGGCAGCCTGAATTCCAATGTATTGTTTATTATGTCTGACTTATGTAATTGACAGTTCTTTTTTACCATGATTTAGCTGTGTCCCTTGTATTTAATGTCTTTTCCCTCCCATTACATTTACTAAGTAGGAAAGTGGTATTGCATACATTTTAGAAGCAAGATGCAAAGGCACAGGAAGGGTATGACTGCAAAGGATTTTGGTACCCTAGTTGTGGCATACCAGTGTCCAGTTTCTTTATAGCCATGTATTAATATAATCTACTGGTTGGGCTCCCTACACACTGAATGGATAGGCAAAATGGTGGAAAACGTAGAAGTCGGCGTGCTAAAAGGAAACAAATGCAAATATGGAAGAAGGCTTTGGATAGATATATCCTCCTTTTCTGTTTACCCTAAATGTTTTCCTTTTGAGATAGCTCTAACATGTCTTGGAACTTAGAGACAAGAGAAATTGCAGAAGTACCTGTTTCTAGTGTTTCTACAGCAGTTAACTCTAGGATATTCTCTTTCCTGAATTTGTATTTAACTTTTCTCACAGGCAGGAAATTCACATTCCTAAATCTATGCCTTTCAATTCCTGTCCCAACATCAACTGCCTGAAAGTTTTCTGACACAACTGTAATGAACCTTAAAGTCTACTTCCAGATGCCTAAAATAGTAACTGTCATTCCCAAATTCTATTGTCCTGATATACCTGCATTAATTAGAAATGGACTTTGATTTATAAATTTATTTCCTAAGAGCGAGTTAATCTACCTACAGAACCACCCTTTCCTTACACTGTTAAAAAAAAAAAAAAAAAAAAAAGTATACACTAAATCCTAAAGAATAAAATTACTTGAAACCTGGTTTGTTGAAAAATTTTATATGTTGTCCTATAAACACTTCTTCCTCTTTCCTGGTTGCTGTCTTTTCTATCCTCATTCTTATACTGAATCTTGACACATGAGGTTTTGTGCTTTAGACTGATCATAACTGCACTGGAGAACACAATCAATCCTCTACTCCTTATCATTTCCAGAAGTGAAACTAAGTGAAGAAAATATGGACAACTGAGCGGAGTCATAGAAAAACAGAATAAAATCAGCTTCAGTACAAAGATTGTAATAAAACACTACTGGTACCCTCCCTTTCTGTCATTGCAGTCCGTGCCTGTTGCTGTCTTACCAGATAATAGTTAACAGCTAGAGCAAAAGCTGTAGATGCAAGAAAAAAGCAAACCAAGGAATTAATTCACTCCTTCCCATGGGCAGGCAGGTGTTCAGCCATCTCCAGGAAAGCAGGGCTCCATCACGCATAACAGTTACTTGGGAAGACAAACGCCGTAACTCTGAACGTGCCCCCCTCCCTTCTTCTTCCCCCAGCTCTATATACTGAGCATGACATCCCATGGTATGGAACATTTCTTTGGTCAGATGGAGCTAGCTGTCCCAGCTGTGTCACCTCCCAACTTCTTGTGTACCCTCAGTCTACTCGCCAGTGATGGGGTATGAGAGGCAGAAAGGCTTCCACTGCCCAGCAACAACTAAAAACATGAGTGCGCTATCAAAAGTGTTTCTCATCGCAAATCCAAAACATAGCACTATACCGGCTGCCAGTAAAAAAGTCAACTCTATCCTAGCTGAAACCATGAATCTCTGATATTTTGTAATTGTGTTCACTTTATCTTAAAATTGAAAATAATGTGCATGGGAGTCAACACTGGTGCATTTTTATCTGTCAGAAGACCGGAATCCAAAAATGGCTCTGCCATTGAGTCAGCACTTGAATGTGACATTGTCATTTGCTCTCCTATACCTCTATTTGCTTATCTGGTTAGTGACTAATGGATGTAAAACTGCTACATACCTGGAAAGTAGTATTATGCATTCTCTGTCATATGGGGACAACAGATGTGTGTAAAGCATTTACATAACTTGAGTCAGAAATCGCTCAATATGTATAAAGATTTGTTGCAACTTCCTACATAGTACCACTTTAAGGACTTCACAATTCAAGAGCATACATTCCTGAAGACTGTAGACATTCAGGGTAAGTAAAAGAAAAACAGTTAATTACAAATAGGAAACTTTTTTTAAGTTGCCACTTTGAATCACACGTGTTGTATTAATACTTTTGATGCATATATATATACTTGAATGAACAGAAACTTCCATAAGTTTTATATGTAAACCACAAATTTTCCTTCTATGGTATCTCAAACTGGCCATTAAAGTTTTATCAAATCTTAAAAAGAAAGAAGGACTAGGGAATTTATCTCCTAAAATAAAAGAGCATAAAAAATATAAGAAAATAAATACACATACAGAAACAGTAAATTAAAAAAAACCCATAGAAATAAATATTGTGGAATAGAATATCTATGGAAAATTAATTTCAAATCTTCATTTACAACTTATGCAAACAGATTGCATAAACGTGCTTTGTGACATGTATGTGCATCTACAGACTTATTTCTTTGAATCTCAAGTTCAGATTAAACATTTATGGAATGATTTAAAATAAGGTTTTGGGAAGCAATTTGATCTGAGACAACATGAAGGCAGAAGAGGGCAAATATATAAATAGATTATTTGTTTCTATTAGTTTTTTCCAATCTAGTCTTAGATGATTGTAACTGCCATAATGACATTTAACAAGACAGGAAGTATCTTCTCATGGCAGAAGAATACCACATTAATACTTTATGTTTCACTTTCTTCCAAGTAGCTTTCAGGAATGTCTCTCTCTCAAAAAAAAAAGAACCAACCAAACCCTCTGTTTTTCTGAGTATGATTTACCATCTGTTCTCAGATAGAGCTAAAGATGAGCTGTATTATTTCTATATATTTAACAGCCTGACCTTTTCAGATTAATGTCAGAGGTGTTGGAATAAATTTTTGACAGCATAGTGAAGAAAAGATATCAGTACTCCAGACGCAATGTTTTGTATACGTGTCTTTCCAGTACTATGCACAATCAAACATGTGAGGAATGTATAGAAGCAAATGGAATTTTCCCCTATTTATCCTAAAGAAACACAGCCAATCTGGCTTTTGCTTTTTAAACAGAATGCTCTTAAGATCTCAGAAGACAAGAATGTTAGAAAAACTGCCTCAAAGGGAAACAAATCTTGTTTGTGATCTTTAAAAAAGAAAAATAAAAAAGAATATTGCCTAGCACTGTCAAGAGACAACAAACTCATTCTGCATTTACTTTTAAAACAAATCAGATATAAAAACTGACATCTTTTAAAAAGGGCAAAAGTCCTAACAATAACATATACTCTTTACTATCCACTACATTGTGAAGAAGGAATGTTAATTACTTTTTTTTTTTTTCTTTCAATGGCAGGAAAGCCTTAATTTCATCTACCCTGAAAATATGCCCAGACCACAAGTATTTGAAAGCAAGAGAACACCTGCAAGTCAGGCAAGAATGAAACAGAGACTGCCAAAAGCTGTAATTTTCCTTACTTGGTTCTTTGCTGTGAAATGCATCAGGGGTATTATCAGATCATTCACTGACATCAAAAAGAGGGACTCACAGATCTGTCTGTCACAAACATAGTTCCTAATCCTAAATCTACTGTGGCCAGGAGAAAGATCCTCATTTACTTCAGTGGCAAATTATTTGCAGGCTAAAAATATTATTAAACTCAGTACAGTTACATCCATGTATTGAAACAAAGAATTTAAAACTGTTACTTATATATAACAGCACAAAACATAAACTTTAATGTATTTACATCTGCCTATTCTATTTCATGGCAAGTTTTAAGCACTCAATTGTTGTACTTCAGAAAAAAAAGAACCGTGCCCTTTAGAACTATAATTAAAATTACTACTGTTAGGAGTTTATTTTTTTTTAATATAAAAAACCCAACTTGTTTGCAATTTAAGTTTCTGTTTTTGTTTTTGTGTTATTGCATCCATTCAGAAATGATTACATTCAGTGCAACAATATAAATTTCATACACTTTCCAATTGAAATTTTAAATGAAAACCATGGGTTTCAATGGTTTCTGCTGATTTGAACAAAACAACAGACTTCACTCAATCTGCCTCTGTTTTACTGATGCTAAAAATATTCTGTCCAGGTTTAATTATGTTGACTTGTTAGGCATGCAGTTCAAACACCGTAAGTGTAATGTTTCTGTATCTCTTCTATAGCTGGATAAATTAAACACAGGGAAAGTAGTTTTTCTGCTATTGTTATGTATAGTCACCATTCATACTACACAGGGCTTAATTTTCAACCTGCCTAACACTGCACATGGGACACAAATATGTGATTTACTCATGCCAGGAGTTTTCAGCAGAAAAGTCATGATTGCCCATGTACTTTTCAGTAAATTCCATAAGTTAGACATGTGCTATGGACCTTCATCTTTTTCTCTCTTTGTACTTGCAAGGTTGAAAGAACAGATATCATTATCTTAGATTTGATATATATAGTGGAATATTTCAGCAATATATTTTTTTAATCTTAATAAATATTGCTGGAATTTGGGAAAATTAAAGTAATTGTACATACTAGGCTAAAACCAGGAAATTAAGTGGATATCCAGAAAGCAATTTTATCCTGGAAAACCTAGTCTTGCTAGATGTCT